>NW_015113563.1:110660-236862 GCF_001443285.1 Poecilia latipinna
AAAAAAAAGAAAAGGAAAGAAAGGACCCAAAAACTGATCATTCCTGGTACTTTAAGCTTTTGGTTGTGGGAATTATTACAATTATTTCACAAATGACTGGCAGTTAAAAAAATATATCTGGAAAACCTGCATTTGTTTTATCCGTCTTTATCAACATTCCTTGGTTCTTTACTATTTTTAGCCAATTTAAAAGACGCTGAGAAAGATCCAAAGAGCCACCGGCTGCAGATCTCTGCCATATCACAATGGAAAATAAGGAATAACTGGTATTTACATGTACATTATTCGTTTATTTTATTTTTTTTTAAAGTTGGTTAAAGTTACTTTATTTTATTTTAGGACTTGGCTGAGCATTATTTCCAGTGATTTTGTATATAAAAAAATATATTTTTAAAGTAGGATATTGTGGATGGATTCATTTAAAGAGAGCGCTGTGAAAGATCCTCTACTGTGCTCTACACTCGTATCTCTGCAGGTCTGTTTTCCTTCCCTGGCACACTTGAGATGATTTATTAGAGTCTGAATCCGGCGCTGCCTTACCTTGGCAGTCAGGAAGGCATTAAGATGTGGGTTAAAAGACAGAACTGGGTGGTCCGCGACTCGCTTCAGGAACTTGTCCAGAGCCTTCATCCTCGTATCCACAAACTCCTCGGAGAAGCGGTCCACCACACCCTTCATCACAAACTTCTCTGGCAGCGGCTGGAGACAGAGGAGAGAGGAGGGAGGGAATGTGAACGAGGAGCGCGTCTCGACGGGAACGCAGCGCAAAGAGGGGGAAGCTTGTGGGACGTACGGGGACGAGGTGGGTCGGCTGGCTGTCTTCTAGTTTTATCCTCAGCCAGTCGAAGTCCTGGTAGCGCCGCCGCACGCTGTACTCCGGGAGGTCAAACTCTATCCGTGTCGTCTGAGGGGAAAAAGAAAGAAATAAACACATTTTACGCACGCGCACACACACACACACGGTCCCCATTAACACTTTGTGCTCTTATTTGGCTGAGGCACTGCTGTGTGCAGGCACAGAAGCCAAGCGCCTTGTTGCTCGTAGCAACCGTCGCCATGTAGCCCGGAGATTTAGCGGATTACTGCCATAATAACAAGAAAGCGCAGACTTTTTATAGCTGTTAAATATAGAAGCAAAACCTTCTGACAAACTTCCCTTCATCACAACCGTCGGAATGACATTCTGAAGGAGCTGCGGGTCGTTTTCTGGCTCTCCTCTGTGTGTTTTCAGTTTGGATTGTTGAAGGCCTTAAAATAACAGAACTAGTAAAGTCAAACAAACTTTTTCTCCTTTTTTTTTTTTCTGACTCATTCCCTCTAATTTAAACAGCATTGAGGTCAGGACCTCAGAGAAGCCTTTCCATACTCAATAATGTAAGCACTTCTTGCCATATGTTTGGAAGTCCCTGTCACAGAGGTGTCAGTTTTGAAGCCAAGTTTTTTTTTTCTCTCCCGGTTCCAATCACGGAAACCTGGCTGCAGCGACTTTCAGTTCATGGAAGCGCTGCGATTGAAAAGCGCTTTGTTGTTCCTGACGCATTTCTTTCCAAAGTGAGATTCAGGTTTTCCTCCAGGCTTCAGTGAAGGTAATTTCAACTTTATGTCTGAAGCTTTAGGATTAAAGGACTCTGCTTTTAAGCTCATTATGTCATTTCTAGACTGAGTTTTTTTTTTCTTTTTTTTGAAAAATCCAACCTTTAAATTGAGTAGACCTATTCATGACCAGGAGGAAAAAAATACACATTAAAGCTGCAGCATATAACTTTTATTAAAAACATGTTTTACATATTTGTTAAATCTATCACCATGATGTGACAGTATGAGTCAGATAATTTGTGAAAAAGACTCATGTCCTCCTCCAGAGCTACCATCTGAAGAAATGCGCCGCTCCTGACCAAAAACAGCTAAGCAGAGTCAGGAGGCGTGTCTTAGCACTGTCGATCATTCTCGTGAACGCGCTGCTAAATTGTGAATACAGTGGCTGTGGTATCTGGAGAGCTGTGGAGAGGAGAGGCTCTCGGTGCTGGTGCAGAAAGCCCTGTCGCTGCCAATTGCAGAGAAACAACTTACAGTGACATAAAAGCTATTTATTCGTGCTAATTAGCTTTAGCATTCACAACTAGCTCTGGCATGGTGAACTAGCTATAGCCTCGTAGAGAGGTTGCTTCTGAACGAGCACTGCATTTCTGCAGGGAGGAGTTGCAGGAGCTTGATTTTTTTCACAAATGATCTCTCTCATGTTTTAAACAAATATGTAAAAAAATATATTTTTTTTCAATAAAAGTTGCATACTGCAGCTTTAACATGGTGGAGTTTTTCTTTTTTTTTTTTTGAAGCTTGTTAAAGGATTAGTCAAATACAGCCAGACCCGGTTTAAAACCAGGCAGAGCGCCGTCATGAGCTGAGAACCAACCTTAGTGGAGACTCTGTAGGTGATGTACGTCTCCATGGTGGAGACGTGCTTCTTGGGGTCATCGACGGTGACGAAGAGGTCGCGGGGTTCTCCGGAGCCAAACGGGTCGTGAGCGTCGGCCTCCGGGTCACCGTCCAGCTGCAGCCTGCTGAGCAGCACCGACGCAGAGGCGGGGCTGGAAATCTCCACCGGCGTGCCGTTGGTCAGGCCCGGCTCCTGCCGGGAAAACGAGGAACACGACAGCGACGTCACGGTGGCGCTCTTACAGGGAGGCTGGCGGACAAAGAGCTCCCTGATGGAACGACCGTAACGCTGACAAAGCCGTTTTTCATCGTCAATGGCGCGTTGTCGGGACAGCGTGAACACGATGCGCAACCCAGATCAGCTTTCTGATTCATAACAGAACAGGAAGAATTCAGGGCTTCTTTTTTTTTTGTGCAGTCTCAGAGGAAGCTGCAAAACTTTCCCAACAGACCCAGTAACAATGCATACTGACTCATATGCAGAACTTTCACCTAGAAATGGAGTGAAGTGCACCACAGGAAGTGAGGAAAATCAGTGCTTAAGCGAAATCTCCTTTTTTTTTTCTTTTAAAGAGGATACGTGTGCAACGTGTCAAATTCAGGCAGCGTGGAGAGGAGAGGAGAGGAGAGCTGCCCTTCTGTCTTCCTTTCCTCAGTCCACTTCACATGCACACACAAACACATTACATCCACCGCTGGCAGACAGAAAACACACATCAACAGGCTGCTGACACAGGAAATCTACCTCTGGACTGCTGACCTGCTCTGGTAGTCACAGCTCAGATAATTACACTGCATCAGGACATTACTGTGAATGAACAACCAGGCAAGCAAAGCTGCAAACAGCGTATGCTGGAAATAAAACTGTGAAACTGTGGGACTGCTTTTTTCTGTTTGCTTTTTTTTTTTTTTTTTTTACTATTAAGCAACTGACACTTCTCTGTTGGGTCCAGAAAGAGAAGAAGTTACTCAAAGTACAAATCATTTCCTGTGTTATATTACAATAGCTTGCAACATAACAAGCTATTGTAGCTTGTAATTTGCCACCTCCAACAACCACTTCCTCGTGCAATTACAGGTCTTTGGGGGTTTGTCTCTACCAGGTTTTAGATTGGTTAAAAGCCATAAAAATCAATTTTCTCATCTTACTACAGATGATCAAATTGATAAGAGATTCAGGTCTGGACCTGAATATAAATATACTTTGAGGTAACACATTTCATTGGCTCAATATTTAAGATTATTCAGGGGCATCTTTTGGAGCACCGCGACAGTTTCTTCACCTTGTATTGAAGAGGAGCATCCCAAACTATGATGCTGCCACCGCCATCTTTGTTTGGGGCAGCGGTCTGCAAGTTTTACAACCCAAACAAACATTCTTATCCTCAGCTCAGCTACATAAAACCTGTTTAGAGCCACGAATGTTACATTACTTTTTGAAAAAAAAGAAAAAAGTATAATGTCGGAGACGTATCAAATGTAGAACTACGACTTAACTACGTTAAGGTTTAAAAAATAAAAACTTATGCACAAAGAAAATTGGGAAATGATATTTAAAGAAAAGAATTTTCAATATAATGACAAGAAATATTTAAATAAAAAATATTATACTTCAAGTGTCATTCTGGTCCTTAGCTGCTGATGGACAGGTATGTAGTTGTGTCAGGCTTTTTCCGTTGTTAAGATGGTGGACTGAACTGTGGTCCATGTGATGTTTAAAGCTTTAAATATTGTTTTATAACCCAACCCTGCTTTAACCGTCTCCTCTGTTGTATTTCTCCAGTTAAGTCGACTACAGGGACCTCACTGTCCTGCATTTAACAGGAAGAGAGAGCAGACGGACGAGAGCAGCAACAACACTCAGAGCAAGTAACCATGACGAGCAAATTTCGGGAGCCCTTACTGGCAATGATTAACCGCTGATTTGAGACGGGTGCTACAGTCGCAGCTCCAAGATGAGTTAAAAAAAAAAAAAAAAAAAAAGCTCTGTGACCTGCTTGCATGCTCCATCTATGTTGACACAGCCCTCAGAGGTTGTCAAGGAGGCCATTTATCCTCTACCCCGCTTATGCATTGTGTGTTGCCGAGTTTGTGCTTTCTAGGCTGAAAACAGATGAAGTTGAGTCAGTGTCAAGCAACAAATATGTAAGAGGTGAAAATACAAGAATACACAAATCTTTCTGTTAGCGTTCTTGATCTGTGGTTTTTCTAACAGATAGTAATCTGAAAATTAAGACAACAGCTGTCATGAAAACAGAGTGAGCATGTAGAGTTCACCCTGTGTGCAATTTATTGTCAATATAAACACAACAGAGCTGTAAAAGTTACACCCTAGTGGCAGCATCATGTTTTGGGGAAATCTGCAAAATGTCCAGAGCTGCAAAAGCAGGAACAGAGTTTCAACCTCCAAGCAGGACAACAATCTTAAATATGCATATGTCACATTGAGCTAGTCAAAGCCCAGACTTTAATCCAATTAAGAATTTGATAAGGCTTGATATTGACGTGTAGACATTCTCTCTGTCTAGGCTTGAGCTATTTTAGAAAGAAAAGTGGGCACAGATTATTGGAAAAAAAAACCTTGTGGTCTCAATAATGCACGACGTGTTGATCCGTCACAGAAAATCATTACAGATTTTAGTTTCAACTTGACAAAATGTGTACCGGGTGTTGCACTGTGAGCTGCATGAGCTTAAAAAAAAAAGTTATTTTGGTTTTGATTTACGAGATTTGATTCAGTTCAAAAGCCAATCTTGAGTTTAATCTCTAAAAATCAAGCTCCAACCTACTTACGATGTTGAAAGCATACAAGTTAGAATTTCCATATGTTCGCTCCACAGAGTTAAGTTTGGTGTACACTTCTCTTTTCTTTCCGTGTTTTCCGATAAGCTCACAGCTAGCTCCTAGCCCACCCTCACCTTATCTTTCTCTGCGCTGATGGTGACATCTGGCCCCGGGGACAGGGGCTCCTCGGCGGCGGACAGCGGGTGGAGGATCTCCGTGATAAGCTTCTGCCCCGAGCTGGCCAGGCCTCTCGGAGCGCCGACACTCATCCCTGCTGAGGGCGGGAAGACGTGGCCGGTTGTCGGGCTTAGCGGCTGGCGAGCGGCTCCGTGCGTTTGGGCAGACAGAGGAGATGGTTTTTCTACCTAACGCTCCTCTTCAGATGAGATGTTAACAACAGCCGCTAGTTGATTACAACAGTCAGCTGACCCACACTGCCCAGCTCCGGATGTTCATCTAAAAGACCCCGGTTGTAAACACGTCAACGGCTGACAATCCAAAGATCGTCTATTAAGAAGAGGAGTAAACTGATCGTTGAAATAGATGCTATTTTACTAGCAAATTAGCCATAAACCGCCTTGAACTAATGCTAATGGCTAGCCAGAATTAGCGAGATTTGAAGCAATTGTAACTTTATAGTTGGAGTTTTTAGCTAAATTATGGTTAAAAATATTGACCTCAGAAAGCCATGCGGTGTTGAGCCCATGTTTCCTCCACAATTTAATATGTTCCTGGCATTTTACATTCATTTCAAAACATACAATGTCACATTTCACTAGGAAGAAATTTAAATTTTAGGTTTATTATTTTTCACAAACTGATGGCTCTTGGAAGTCACAGAGAATTTCATATAATCTGTCAGTGTAAAATCATTCAATCTAGTTTATTTGTATACCACATTTCAGCAACAGGCAGTTCAAAGTGTTTTACATCATAAAAAGATCATTTTGATTTCATTAAAACAGCGTAGTTCACGTTTGAAAGCATTAAGTATTTTAATAACCAAGCGGGAATCAAAAGTCCATACATTCTAAACAATATATCACAATTTGAACATTTATTGTTATCTAACTTTTTTTTTAAAGGGATTAAATTTACGTATGTCATATAGGCATGCTTCCTCCAAGCTAATCCACACCAGTTACGCTAACTTTCTAAATACCCGAAATATAATCAAAGTGATACCTCCTCTTTTTTTGCCTCCATCTAAACTACAAACCGGATAAAACACAGAAGTAAAATTCGACTCATCTCCAAACATTTCACAACCACAGCTTTGTGGTTATTTTAAACACCCAGCTTTACTGTTACAGGTGTTCCTAAACAAATATAGTGGAATTTTTCATTTGTTCGACTTTTGTGTATCTTTGCTGTTAAAAAGCAGGCCACATTTAACGTTCCTTCGTGTTGCAGCATTAGCAGGCTGGAGGGGAAAAGAAACGAACGTCAAACAAATTTAAAATCATTTCTATTATTTCTAGTCGCTGCTCATTCCAAACTTTTGGTTCCTGCCTTTCAAGTACATGGCTGCTAATCCACCGGGACAAGGTAATGCTTTAAAACTGCTTTTAGCTATTTAAAGTTTCTGTTTACTGCAGGGGCGGAGCTATAACCTTTAGAGACCTAGTGGTGAAATCTTCCTGTTCCCCGGCCCCCTTTAACCTCAGACTAGGATATTTAAAAAGGTCTCCAATGTAATGAACTCTGTTTACAACTTCCATTCTGAATTGTATAAACTTTTTGAATTTATTAATTAAATAAATGTGTAAGTTGTTATTATTAAGAGGATTCATGTATTGTTGAATTATTATTCATTATTTTGGTGGCGAAGCTATTTAATAATAAAATGTTGATGACCCATAATATATAACTTTAATTGCAAAATAATTATAAACTATGTTTTCTTTCTTTTTGTAGAAGCGGAATATTTTATACAACCATCACCTCTTTGTTCTCTTTGTGAATGTGAAGGGTTATTTCTCTGAATGAAGTACTGTGGGCATATTTTATTTTTTCTTTTAAGCCTTATCTGGATGATCTGTGAAACTTCCTTTTTCATATAAGCACAGAACTTACAGTAAAGTAGTCGACTTGACAAATCGCATCACAATCTTTCCTATAGAGGAGATTTTATATTTTTGATGTCAGGTTACCCAAAATTAGAACTTTGCTTAGCTTATTTTGCAATGCATCCCTTCTGTTTTCACTTATTCTTGCCTGATATTTCATAAGTTTTCATTCTGTGTTTGTGTCTATTTGGTCCGGTTTCTGTCATTCAGCCATCCCAAGTAAAGCACGGGTAGCAATCCTGGCTGAGCTGGAGAAGGAGAAGAGGCGACTCAGGGAGAATCAGTCCATGAACGTTCCAGGAGCCAGGTAGAGATCTAATCCTTTGAAAAAACTTCTACGTTTTAACAGTGACAAAGTACTCACACCTTTTCCACATTACTAACAGTTACTAACAAAATTACAGCCTAATCTTAAAACTGACACTTCTTAAATGTTTCCAACTTGAGACTTTTTGGAGCAAAGATTGACGAGAGAGAGCTGCCATGTGAACGTTGTAAATGTTTTTGCTGCGGTCATCCTCTCATCCCGTAGCATCCCACTGTCCAGACCAAACATGAAGGAGTTCAGAGACAGCGCAGAGCTGCAGCACATCGCTGCTCAGCAGAGAGCTGCATTACAGGTGAGGAACCAAACCGAACCAAAACTGCAGCCTGATGGATTCAGTCTTAAAGCTTTTATTTTTTTATTATTATTATTCTTTTTGTTTGTTTGTTTTCTTCGCAGCATGCTCACTCGCATTCTTCAGGCTTCTTCATCACTCAGGACTCCTCATTCGGGAACCTCATCCTCCCTGTCCTTCCCCGTCTGGAGCCGCAGTCGTGACATTTGACGTGCTGGTCCACCATCCTCCTGCAGCACCTCTGAAACAGCATGAACACACTATTGTTCCCTTTGTTTTTAATTGAGTCTGGTGAAGTTAGACTCAATTATGTTATCTGGAGAGTCTGTCGTACATTCTTCACATTGGGAAATGACAATCAGACATCCTGTTGTGCTCCCCGGAGATGGCAAACAGACACACAACGCAGACATGGTTCAGCTTTTCTGTCACGGCACAACTCGAGGCACATTCTGCAGAGTTTTTAAATGTGTTTTGTGAAAAATTCTGGACAATAAAATAATTATTCTTTCAACCAAACATTTTTGTTCGTTTTTATTTTGTTTTCTTTAATTTTTTAACAATAATAATTAAAAAAAAACAGTATGATGACGTACTCATAATGTGATGGACGATTTATGGTGCAACTAGGATAAACTAACTGGAACACATTTTGAAGTTAAGCTCCAAACTATCTGCAACATTGGGGGGGGGGTAATACCTGCAAATATTTGTATTTAACACCATTGCGACAGCGAATTTTAAACAAGAGCATATAATTAGATTGATCTATTTAACTTTATAGTCCCCAATACCTGTTTTACATCATAACATCCTTTTAAAGCTATATAGTCAGCTAAATGGAAGATTAAAGTGCCTGCAGTAACACCACCCTCTAGTGGACAATAAGGAAACTGCACTATAATAATAATATACTGCTACTAATAAAAAGCATTATTATTCAATTTCACTTTTTAGTTTATTTAACATTACCTAGTTCTTAGCATCCTTTTAACGTCAGCTGAAAGGAATGTTGCAGTACATGCTGTAACAGTGCCTTCTAGTGGTCAGATAAAAAAATACTTGTACATTAAGGACAAGACTGAAATACTATGCAGTTATCATAAGTAGTGTACTCCGGTAAGAGATGTGCAAATGTGTAGGAGCACTTAAAAAAGTGCATAATGTGCATAGGTATTTTCTAATAAAAATAACAGACTTTTCACAATATATGAAAAATAAAAAAATTGTACAGAAATCAGAGGTGTGCAATATTAACTATCTTAATATAGATGTGCTATTCTTGCAACTTAAATTAAATTGTATTTTTGAAGATATCTTTTGAAGAAAAGAATACTTTTTCTAAGTAAACTTATGAAATGTACTTGAATATATTACGACTTTAAATAAATGTAAAGTGCTTTTAAAATCACACGATTTTTTTTTACGAAAACACCGAAACTGATTTTTAAAAATTATTTTCAAGTTACAAAAAAACCCCTCAAACTATATGCGATTAAAAAATATATAAATTAATAATTGTAATGCTTACGTTTTCCTTACATAAATAATTTTCAACGAAACAAGAAACTTGGTTATTGAATTAAGTTAATACGTACATCCATCTTATCGTTTTACATAAAACTATGCTCTTCAAAACTGAACTCTTTCACAAACCATAAAACCTGAAGCTGGTTTCCAAATCCCAAAGTTTCTCTGACTGTTCAAGAAGCGTTTTGCTCGTTGACGCACTGATGACTTCACATCTTATTTCACAAACGTTTTTTGTGTGTATATGTGGATTTCTCTCTCATGGACAGTCGCTGTTTTTTCCATGACCGAACTGAAGGCGGCTTGACTGAATTTGCAGCTGGCTCCACCCTCCGTTACTCAGTCAACTACGTGTTGAGCTTGGAGCCTTTAACCAGCCAGCATCCCAGAGGAACTTTGTCCTGGCTTTTTATGTGAAGGAAACAAGCCGCTTTCTCAGCCGACGCAGGTTTGTCAACTTTCGACCTCAAACGATTGTTTTCTGCTGGCAGAAGATACACGTTTTATCTTTAATGAGGTCTGATATCTGCGTGGAAACGGATGATATTTGAACCCACCAAAAGCAGCGGAGAGAGGAGGTGGGTGTTGGATACAAGGCTGTTTGTCTTCCGTTCTTCTTGTTTTATGCAGCGTTGTTTTGTTTGGATTATAGTTAATAAAGCCGTTAATAAAGATTTTTAAAATCTCATGAACATTTTAAGGACGATCTTTTAACTTTGACCAGAGAGTACTTAAGGAAACTTTACACAAGCTTAGATCTGGAGATAGCATTAGTCAATGTGAAACAATGGCATTGAAAGCCAAAGTATTGTATGATTTTCACGCTGAAAACCCAGGAGAGATTTCCATAGCAGAGAAAGAGTTGGTGACTCTGTTCAGTGAGGAGGAGTTGGAGGGCTGGCTGGAGGGGGAAAACAGCAAAGGGGAGGTTGGCCTCTTTCCTGCCTCTTATGTTGACATCATCAGGGACCAAATCACCTCCAGTGCAAGCAACAATGGCTATTCCTCGCCCAAAACCATAACCCCGTCCCCCAGCCACAGCTCCCAGAGGAGGTTTAAGGTCGGCAGCGGTGGAGGGAGCAGCTTCAACACCAGCCAGGGCAGCGACGATGACTGGGACGACGACTGGGATGACGGCTCTCCTGCTCAGTATGAGCCTCAGGGTTTAGGCACCACCCCTCCCTTGTACCCAGTCACCACCTCGCTGCCGGGTCGGGGGGCCAGCCAGCAGCAGCAGCAACAGCAGGCCAAGAGCTCTGCTACAGTTGGGAGGAACCTCAACAGGTTCTCCACCTTCGTCAAGTCTGGCGGAGAGGCCTTCTTACTCGGGGAGGCGTCTGCTTTTGTCAAAGACGGGGACAGGATCTGTGTGGTGATGGGGAAGTATGGACCAGAGTGGCAGGAGGACCCTTACCCATTCACATGCACCATTGACGACCCCACGAAGCAGACCAAGTTCAAAGGCATGAAGAGCTACATGTCTTATGGCCTCACCCCAACGCACACTAATGTACAAGTTAACCGCAGGTATTCAGTTTGTGCAGTCTCCTTTTCCATCCATCCAAGCTTTCCCATTTGATTCTCAAACTTATCTCACTGCAGGTATAAACATTTCGACTGGCTCTACGCTCGGCTCGTCGAGCGCTTCCCTGTGATCTCGGTACCCCACCTGCCAGAGAAGCAGGCCACGGGCCGCTTTGAGGAGGACTTTATCTCTAAGAGGAGGAAGGGTCTCATCTGGTGGATGAACCACATGACAAGTCACCCCGTCCTGGCCCACTGTGACGTCTTCCAGCACTTCCTGACCTGCGGGGCCGACGAGAAGGCCTGGAAAATGGGCAAGAGAAAGGCAGAGAGGGACGACTTGGTCGGCGCAAACTTCTTCCTTACGATCAGGTAAGAAGTTCATCCCTACAGAAGATGGGAGCTGGAGTCTGAGATTACTGAGGTTTGTAAATGTATTGATTCTAAATGACATTCCTTGTTAATTTTAAGGGATATACAATTATAGTAGGACTGCAACGATCAAACATGTCAGATTCTTAGCATATTTACATTGCTTTGTTATTAAAAAGATATTACACTTGTCCTTGTAGTTCACACTGTCTGGAATTCTAGGTTATTCTCTGAAGATGGTTTCTAATCCTTATCATTGTCATCACATATACACAGTTGTGGTACAAAGAGGAGAACCGGTTACACCCTAATAAGGATTTCATGACAATCCAGAACAACTTAAAGGAAGTCAGTTTTTATGAAAGTAGTGAATGCCCTTTTGATCTTTTATATTGTTTTATTGGACTTTGCGTGGATACTTGCCTTTCAAGAGTTGTCAGTTTTTCTTTCCTTTAAAACTCCAGTTAATGTTTGGACTATAAACTGAAGTACAGCACTAAATTACTCAATGAGTCAGTCAATCTAAAGTTGGCTGTGTTGTTTCTAAAAAAAAAAAAAAAAAAAACTCAGTTCATAAAAACAATTGGTCAGATATTTAATGATACCACTGCTGTTGTACACACAGTTATTTGTTTATTTTGTTGCTGGCTCTGACCCAGTCTGGGTCTCATAAAAATGCGTCACAGAAGCACCGTGGGAGTAATTTACATGTTTAAATGCCCTCTGATCCTTGGAAAGCAATGCACATCTCGAGTGGCTATGGTTTAATTTTTAATGTGCAGGGTCGTCTGATAGATTTCAGAAAGGGAAATAGGACACTGTGAGTCTGCAGCCAGATGTTCTAAGTTGTTAACATTTGCTATTGTGAGATGCATTGCAGTAGAAACCCTGTTAATGGATGAAGGGTTTGTTGCAGACCAGCGTGATCGACTGGGGGTTGAGAGGACAGGAAGCGCTGAAGACTTTCTATTGATAAGAAAATCAAAGAGAGTTTGACACTGTTCAAGAAGAAAAAAAAAGCAATTAAATATGAAAGCATCAGAACAGGAATACTTTCCATGGGAAAGAAAACATAGCAATAGCTCCTACAGTAACTCAAACAACATAGAAGCATAGCTAAGCAAACAATCCCTGAGCCAGGAGTACTTACTTAGAAAAGAAAAGCAAAGAGGGGGAACAGAGTCATTGATAGAAATAATTCTGACAAGGGCTTCATCCAGGAAAGAGACACAATTAAACCCATCATACCCTGAATAGGACAAGAAAAACAGAGAGTACACAGAGTGCACTGAGTAGTCTCTCTTTCCAAGCCTAACAACACATAAAATAAAATTAATGTTTAAAAAAAAAACAACAATCATTTCTAAACAGTTTTCTTCTCCATAATCCATCAAACTGTCACACCCTAGCTTAGTTTTTAAAAAATATCTCGCTAACAAGAACCATATGCCAATGACCAACACCACCACAGTGTTTTGCTAACTCAGTAAGTAAACAACGAGACTGATCGGATTTTAATGGACGGGGATTCAAAACCAGCTCGCACAGGCTAACGCCGCTGTCCGCCCTGCTTGTTTTTTGGTCTCAGCACGCCAGTCGTCCCCCTGGACCTCCAGGAAGTCGAGAGCAAGATTGAGGGCTTTAAGAGCTTCACCAAGAAGATGGACGAGAACATTGTTGTGGTGAACACGTCCATCAACGAGTTTGCCCGCAAGCAGATAACGGGCTTCAAAAAGGAGTACCAGAAGGTCGGGCAGTCCTTCAAGCACCTGGCGCAGGCGTTTGAGCTGGATCAGCAGGTCTACTCGGCAGGCCTGAACAAAGCCATCTCCTACACCGGAGAGGCCTACGAGGCCATAGGGGAGTATTTTGCAGAGCAGCCGCGGCAGGACCTGGAACCCATTTCTGATCTGCTGGACCTCTACAGAGGACATCTGTCCAATTTCCCTGACATCATCCACGTGCAGAAAGGTGGGGAATCGTGTTTGCACTCTGTGTGTGTGAGTGAAATCATTTTCATCAGCAAGAGTGAAAAAAAAAAAAACCTTTTCATATGTTTCTGCAACTTTTTTGTGTTTCTTCAAATTTATTGTCTTTAACATTGTAACTTCACACTGCTTTCAGAATATTGTGGTGAGTAATGACAGAAGTATGCATCAGAAGTTACATGCAGATGTGAGAACGGGGGGAAAAAGACACAGTTGTGTCCGTGTTAAGCAACCAGAGGCCACTGGCTCGCCCTTTCCACACTACAGAATTGCAGTTTTAAACAGGACTCTGTATTTTCCTGTCTAAAGGAAAAAACAAAAACAAAAACGGTGTTTAAAGTTCATCCGGGCTTTAATTTCTCCATTAATAACGTCAAATACGACTGGAGAAAATATGCAGAGATTCAGAGTGTTTCCATACCAAGGAGGACATCTGTTTTCATTTACCCGACTGCTGAGTAAATCTGGGTTGAAAACTGAAACCAGTGGGTCATTGTAACACAAGTACAGAGCCTCAATGTAAGAACACACACACATACACACACATAGACCTTCACAAAGCATTTCCAGAGGAGTTAGCTTGTTAGTTCCTTGCAGGTTGGGAGGAGGGAGTTGCTGCTGGCATGCAAACGCCAGACATTTGCCAAACTTGGAGGCACCGATTCTTTTAGTCCACTGAGCTCCGTTCTCCTGATACAATGTCAGCCCTGAGCTATTGAAGCAGCCCCAATTGAAAATGTCCCTGTGACTGACGTGACATCACCTTCTTTTTGACTTGGAAAAACACTTTTTTTTTAAATTTTTTTTTTTATACTCACCGGAAAGATTAAAGCAGATTTAAAGTTGTTAATGACGTAATATGAGACGTTAAGGTCAACATTGCTGTTATGGTTGCCTGACGGGGAAATGTCCTGACTTTTTAATGATGTTTCAGCATCACTGAAAAGAAACTGAGTAGCAAAAAAAAAGAAAAAAAGATGTTGCAAGAAAAAATTTACCATTCAGGCTTTTTCCGGTTGATATTCTTTTAGGTCTGTCCTGCCCATTTTGATCGTCTTTCTATAAATGCATTCATGTATTCAAACTTTACTAAATTCAACAAATGAATGAATCAAAAGTCCATAAAAGAAAAAAAAATGCTTCAGATTCCTTGTTTGAGGTGAATGATCTACACGTTAGCTTGTTTACATGCCACAAAAAAATTTACAGCGTTGATTCACCTAATGAATGGGGAGAGCAGGAATTCCCCCAAGATAACAATTGAGTGTTGAGTTAGTGCAGACTGCTGCTGCCATGCTTTCTGCATGTGTCAGCAGAAGAACTGCCGTGACCTCATTGCCCTAATGCATAGCTTAGTCTGCTGTCAGGATGGTGGAATTAGTCTTTTCAGCCAAAAATTGAATTCTTAGTCCCTCCGTCTATACCTTGTACAGACAGAACTCACCTACAGATTCATATAGACTGGAAGAGAATTATTATTGTACAGTTTTATATACAAGTTTAATCTGACGGCATTATAGTTGGTCAAACCATTTATTTGTCCTGCAGCTGTGCTTTGAAACTTGTGGCACTGAGGTGCAACAAAACAATCCAACTGAATGGCAAGTTTTCTTCTTTCCAGTTTTGTCAATCATAGCTCTGCGAGGAAAGAGCAAAGAGTTTACATCTGATTCAAATGAACGGAGGAGATTCCATGGCTTCTTGTCCCATGTTGCATTCCTGGACTGCAGGAATGCAGCAACAGAGCAGCTTTAGGATTAGATTAGCTTCCCCTCCTCCTCTTTTTCTGTCCCCACTTTTTTTTTTTCCCCTTTTCTTCTTTCTGGTAGATGTTTCCCACCAGGCCCGCGGTACACAAGTTCAAATTACAGCGCGGTAATTGCCTCGGCTGTGGGGGAGAGCAAAGTCCTTCTCGCTTTTATGATTGTGCGAGGGCAGATTGTTTTTTTTTTGTTTGTTTGTTTGTTTCTGAGAAACAAAAGGAAAGAAATTCTTTTCCTGCTGCCATGTCAGGGCTTCACTCCTAGTTCCTCTCCATCCCTGTTTTTATTAGTCAGGTCTGCTGAGACCGCTTCCGCACTAAAAGTTGAGTCATATTAAACACTGAGACGTGTCTCGGGTGTTGGGTAATGCCAAAGAAGCACGGAAAAAAACAGCCGGATCATTTTTAGTGCGTTTTAAAAGAAATAAGGAAAACTCAAACCCAAAAAGTCAAACTGTTGTTGTCACTGTGAATGCGGGTCGATGCTCTGACTAAATAGACTACTAGAGTTCAGATTTTGTGCCAAAAGCGAGCTTGGGTGAATCATGAAAAGCTATTTC
Source organism: Poecilia latipinna (assembly GCF_001443285.1). Lineage (NCBI taxonomy): Eukaryota > Metazoa > Chordata > Actinopteri > Cyprinodontiformes > Poeciliidae > Poecilia > Poecilia latipinna. Next base: position 126,306 of record NW_015113563.1, read on the forward strand.
AGTGGAGACGGTATAAATATAGAGCAGGAAATGTGTCTAACAGACATGCGGTTAGCACCTTTTTCAAGCAGTAATGCCAAATGTATTTATAGAGAACATTTACAAACTTGCCTCCTCTTCCAAAGGTTCTGTACATACAGCAACAATAAAACACAACGATGGACAAAACCAGCTCACAAATCTGTGCAAAATAAATATAAACAAAAATCCTACAGTGTCAACTGGAATTGACACTCAAAATGATCTTCATCTCTGTTAAAATTTCAAGTCTCTGAGGTCTAAAATTTGGGATTGTGATGAAACATGGCTGCAAATAGGAACTTTATCTACAAAACTAAAAAGCTTTTTAAAAGACTGACTGCAGAAGCAGCATGCACAAAAAAAAGTTGTTTCTGAGAATTTTAATGCTTAGCTTGAGATCAAGAGGTTGGCTGGTTTGGGAAACTCAGAATCTCATTTCTGCTTTTCATGGAAACTGTGATCTTTGTCAGCTTCTTCCGAATGTGACCTTTTGCCCCGTCCGAAAGGGTTTGCAGGTCCAGCAGCTGTGATGGTAATGAGAAGATCTCTGCTGGAAACTGGTAGAATGTAGAGTGCTGCCTACTAGACTAAATCATCTTCTAAATTTAGTAACATCAGCTGGTGACCAGAATCATCTGACTTTGAACTTAACAAACCAAGTTTGCGTCTGACCGAGGAAACTCTGACTGTAAGGTACCTACGCACAAATTCATATCATTAACTAAGACATTCTTAGGCGTAAGATTTGTCTCCAGTGGTGGATAAATAAAATTAGATCAGTGAAGTCAGATCAAGTCAGAGAAAGCACAAAGGAGTAAGAAGCTATTTAATAGGAAATTGTTCTTGATCAGAAACCAGGAAGGGTTAAGTTCCTGGTTTCTGGAACCAGGAACTTAACCCTACTTCCTGGGGTTAAGCTCCCCAGGACTTAATCCCAGGAACCAGGGGGTTAAGTCCTGGTTCATGTCATTGTCCCAGTTAGGTTCGGAAATGTTGGCATCTATTTGTACATCTAAGAGATTAACAAATCTAATTGTGCTAATTGCTAATATAAGGTGCTGAGCTGGTTTGAAATGTCAACTCCATAACTCTCTCTCGTTTGCTTTACTGAGTAAATTAATAAAACTCTGTTTTGCACTTAATAAATAGGAAAAATACCTTTCACTTTTCTACGCTTGATCACCAATTAGAACCAATCAAAACAAAAATTACACAACTTCAATCTCGTCAATCTCCTGGTACGTTGCCAAGTTTATATATCAAGGAGGAAACAACTTTCATTGAATCTTTCTGCTGTTTACCAGGTGCTCTGACCAAGGTGAAAGATTGTCCAAAGAAGGAGGGCGAGCTCCACGATCGCTGCAACATCATTTCCTGTGCCACACTAGCAGAAATCCAGCACTTCCACCGCACGCGTGTGCGGGACTTCCGGATGCAGATGCAGCATCACCTGCGCCAGCAGATCAGCTTCTTCCAGAAGATCACCGCCAAGCTAGAGGATGCCTTGCACAAATACGACAACGACCAATAGGACAGAGGTTGAGAGCAAGGAAAGAGGCTGAGAGCGCTAGCCTGATGGAGATCGAATGAAACTTCAGCACAAAATCAAAGGATTGATGATCAACATCTTAGCATTTAAAAGAAAAAGGAAACAAAAAAAAAAAAACCTTGAAGATGTGATGGATTTTCCATCTGGCATTCTGGAAGGTGTGCATCTGCAAAAATAGCAACTTGTGGGATAATCTGGAGAGCTCTGATGAGTGTACCAGTTCCAGGGATTTTGTGAACACTCCATGCAACATTTAAAGCGGCTCTCGGTGTGCCGGAGCCTGCTGTTTGGATCATGCTTTCTGGGTCATCTCACTGTCTCCTGTTTCTTCCTGAAGGGATGTGGGTCTAAATCGACATAAAACATGGACAAAAGACTTCCCAAACAGCCTATGTGGAAATCTAAGTTAACGTTTGTAATCATTATCCCATGTGTAGGTTTTACTTGAATAACCCGCTCAGTATTGTTGGACTGTGCAGTTTGGAGAAATTCAAACCATTTTGTAAAAATTAAAATAAAAAAATATTATCTCTTGGACAATTCAGATATTGCAACAGTTTCAAAGTTTTACAATCTATTCTGCATTCCCTTCTTATTTACTGTGCTGTGAAAAAGTATTTGCCCCCTTGCAGAGTTCTGCTCTTTTTTTTTCTGCCTTTGTTGCATTTAAAAGTGTCAAATCGTTGAACTAACTCTGAAATCAGACTAAAGGCTGGTGTAGTTGATAGCATTGTTGCCTTGCAGCAAGAAGGAAATTCCAGTTTCTGCCTGGAGTTTAAAGTTATCCCCTTTCACACTCCTCACCCAAAAACAGGTTTAGATAATACCTTTGGTGTACTAGAGTCAAAATTAGGATTATTGTGCAGCCAGTGATGCTTACTTCCATGCCACAGGAGGTTATCTAACCCGAAGCCAGGTTCTGATCTGATTAATAATGAGCCAGTACTGGTAACTGAGATAGTGACTAGTCCCTTGCGCTAGTGATTAGCATGCTGAGGCTGGTCACCCGCTGAATCGCCGATTTCCTTTTGCTGTTTTGCTGTCTATTAGCATGGATAGGCTGCTGTTAGCTTTGGATAGGCTAGCCTTTAGCTGGAGTGTTTTTTGCGACTCATTCAGGAAGTCGCAAAAAACCAAGAACAACATCTAAAACTCTGCAGGCCCAACATGCTTAAGGATTTGACAATTCCAAAAAGAGTTTGCAAAATGGCGTCAGAGTCCCAAAAGTAAAAACCGTTGTTGGCCAATAAGTACACAAAGGCTCATAACAACATTTGCAAAAAAAAAAAAGCTAATTGTAATCCTCCAGACCTTTTGGAAAGTGTTCTGTGGACAGCCTGTGTAAAAATGGTACATTTTGGAAGTTGTGTGTCTTTTTGCAGCTAACATAAAACTAACAGCATTTCAAAAAGAGAAAATCACACTAACATGCATCCGTAAATTCTTCTTTCTGGCAGAAAGAAGAATGTTCAGTTTGTGACCTAAAGATTAAGTTCACTTGGGTCAGATGATAAACTGAGGCACAAATGTTCACCTCCCTGTAGCTAAAAAATATTGAACTTAATTAAAGGCTAAATGTCTTTCTTCACCAGGCTGCAATAGACCTAAGACCAGGTGGGTTTGTTTTTCTTTTTTACTCTAATAAAGTAAATCACCATTTTAAAAAAATGTTTGCATTATTGTATTTTGTACTTATTGTGGTTGTCTTTTACATATATTGACATTAGTTACAAACTGAGACAGTTAAATGTAACAAAACCCCCCAAAAACAGAAGAAATGTGTTAATGGGCAAATACTCTTTCACAAAACTGGATATGGGTCAGTTCAATTTTGCAGAACCAACAGTCTATATAAATTAATTTCACAGCAGCAGGAACCAGGTCTGATCTTATTGTGATTCCAGATGATGTAGAGTAAGATATAATAATAATGATGATCTTAAACGCAGTACATTTGATGAATAAAACACAAGTAGGACTGCACATGAGATGAAAGAACACATTTAAGAAAAAGGCAAAAATTTTGCCGTTAAAAAATAAATACCAGAGAATAAAGTAAGCAATTTAATACAAGATAACACAACACATTTAAACTGTAATAAAAAATGCATATCTGACAATTAAACACAAATAAAACTGAAATTAGTAACTCAAGAAACAACCAGCCTATATATATTTGCATAAAGCAATGTAAAGGATGAGAATGCTAGTCTGATCCAGATAGGCTGAGTGTTTCACAGAATAAACCCAAAAAGCTCCTTCACCCTTAGTTTAAAGTCCAGGTTCTGGTACGACCAACAGAACTTTGCTTATTGGCAGATCAGAAAGACACACTGTGAAGTGATATATTCTCCATGTTCGCCTTAAATAATTAATCTGGCTGCTGCACTTTGTGTGATGTGTAATTTACGCAACTTTTGCAGGATCAGACAAGTTTGTATTGCAAAATCGAAATGTACTACAGACGCAGCATGAATGATTATATCTGAAACTCTTTCAAAGTGACCTTGCTGAGTCTCTGAAGCTACATGAAAAATGTTTGAGCAGCATAACTGAGGTGCCTTGAAGGTGAAGTAACAGCAAAAAATACAAGGTTTTTACAGGCGTGGAGTTCAGGCGTGTACTAGTGAGTCAGATACATCTGAGTCAAAAAAGATGACCCAAGTTTTGTACATGTTTAGCTGCAGGGAGTTACGTACTATCCATTTGCATTTGATATCTGGGATGCGGTAATGATGTGTGTTCAGTTTAAAATATTCCATTTGGGTTAAAGGAAATATACAGTTGGCTTGTAAAAGGAGTAACATTTACAAAGAAAACAGGAGAGGTCCAAGAAAGGAGCCTTGAGGCACCACAGGTTACTTCATTGAGGATGTCAAAAGACCTGATCTGAAAATACATAAATTGTGTGGATTTTTTTCCTGTTGCAAAAATGTTAGCTACCAGAGGAGGGACACAATCTGAGATTTTTAAGTAGATTTTTTTCTTCAATAAACATTAGAAGTAAGTAATCAGTAATATACAACCTTTGACTGAACTAACAAGCCACTATTTTCCTTATAAATTGCAGAAATAATGAGTCTGTTCAATAGGCACGGTTACGTCAGAACTATATCTCTAACTTTTACTTTGTATTTTCTTGAGGTTTTCTTTTACCGCTTTTCACATCTGTTAATTAAAAAAAATCAAGCTGCTGCTTCTTGGGTGTTTTAGCTGACGTCTACTTCCAGTTTTCTCAGAAAAAACACACAAATATTAATATAGATATTGTATCTGCAGAATAAAAAACAACATGCATATGATTATATAGTTTTTTTTATACATTTGTCTTAAATTTTTGTTATATATATATATATATATATATATATATATATATATATATATATATATATATATATATATATATATATATATATATATATATATATATATATCTCATAATAACATAAAATTGTGGTAATTCTGCTGAAGGTTGTACTAGAATCTCATACGGGTCCAGACTTAGTTTGACGTCATGATCAGACGAGTTTCCTATCACTGCTACGGTTTTTGACAGCTACTGTCGTCAGTTTTACAATTAAAAACACTGCAGTTTTGCTAAACATGGTTCTTGCAGGTCAGACTTCACATTAGTTTTCCTGGGACTTCACAGCAGCACCATCCTCACTCTTCCATTTAACTGTGTCCTTCAAATAGTTGAATAAAACTGAAACATGACTTTGACAAGATCTCAGTGTTCAGATTTTTAATGTTTTTCAGAGTATAACTCTGGAGCTGCGTCCTGTCGTCAGTGTCACATTTTAGCAGGTGATTTACATCTATGCCTTAAAGCACTCTGCTCTTTTTCCTCAGCATTGCGAGTTATATTTAGTCCCCCTTTTTTTTTTTTTTTAGAAATCCTTTAAAAAAATAACACAACTCTAAATGCACGATAATATGCATTCAGTTCACTTTAAAGATGTCAGAGGCCACTTCATCCATCTAGATATTGAGTAAATAATGAATTGTATATATTAGAAGTCCTCAGATAAAATGCATGCCTTGGAAGGGAGTTTTATAACTAGTTTTTCCAGTGCAGACGGTAACATCCCTGATACCCGACACCACAATCACAAAGTTAAGATCAGTTTACCTTAGCCGCAGGCCCTTTATTATTTAGAACTGGCTCCTTTCCTTCTTTACTCACTCTCCATTTTACACCTTTTATCACTTAATACTTATTTTAAACTTTAAGTTTTAAAAGTAGAATATTTATTCACTTTTAGAAATCAAAATGCATTAAATCTACAAGCTATGTATCTTAAAGGGAAACTAAGAGTTTATATATTTAAAATCTGCAACTTTACCGTCAAAAGACAGGCAGATGGTTTACCTCAATAGAAAACTGAGGTTTTTTTTATTTTTTATTTTTTTAATTTCAAGTTTATTATCTTACACCAACGGTAATTTTTAAGAAACATATTTTATTAAAAACTATTTTACATTTGAACAGTAAACAACACAGGTTAATAAAGCACACAATGGAGAGGTTCAAAATGACAAAAAATGTAGCATATTAAGAAGAAACAGTCTACATCATTCACGTACATTTCACAGGTGATTGTTCATAAAACAATAGCTGCTGCATCGGTTCATTGCCTTAAACGGTTACAAACCTTGACCAATGAAACATGAGAGTTCAAAAAGCAAAACAATGTTTATGCAGGTATTGCCTTGCACAAGCATTTATGCTCCTACATACTCGTATTTATTTTTGTATGCACTTTATCTTTTTTTCAAGAATTTCAAAGCAAACCAGGACAAAACATTAAAAACTATTGACTTTTCAATCTTTATATTTGTGCTTAATGTAATATCTGCCAACGGTATTGATAATTTTATCAAGTTAAACAGCTTGTGGAGCATGACGTGTGGAGGTCTGTATTCCAAAAGGACAGCAAGATTAAAAATACATTAAACAACACAACGAAACATGTCCAATAACCTTGTGTTGGTGTATTACATAAAATCCCAATAAAACACATTGAAAGTTGTAGATATAGACAAAAAAATAATGGGGTCTGAATTCTTTTGCAATGCTTTCTTTGTTGCATACATAGAACTCACAGTACTTGAAGGGGCACACATAGTAAAATACAATCTAACAGCTGACATATGGAAGTTAGAGGAAGTAACATCAAATTTAAGGAAAGAGGCTCTTTAACAACTTACTACCTCACTGAGACGTATGTTAGCCATTTACAGTAATGTGTTTGTTTATAATGTTTAACTTAGCTGTCTGGGAACAAATTAAAAAAATATTAGCAGCCTTCCTCATTAAATATTTGCTTAACTGTAACCCAGGGAACTCCTTAAGACAACAGAACTCACTTTACATTGACATTTTCCGTCATCAGAGCAAAGTTTAGCAAAACAATTCATGTGAAACTAAACCACTTAGATGGAAGATGTATATTCTATATACGTTAGATCAGCCTGAAATGACACATATGACACATAGAAAGCAAACATACCTACTAATACACCTTTATAAGGCACAGTTTATGTATGAAGAACTTGCCTTCAAACCCAATACTGGCTGTTTTTAAGAGTTGGGGACTGGGATCTCCACGAGGTTTTAAATCCTGCAGGAGAAACTTTGGGCATATCACCAGAATCTCTTTCGCTGTTGTTACGACCTCTGATGTTTCCATCCCTGCCTGCTAAGTTGGATTCAAACGGCCCCCAGAAGGTCATTCCTGGAGCCAGACTCCTCCTTGGGCTCATGGAGACCCTGGGGGAGGTGGGACAGCTTGCGGATCCGAGCTGGGTGACCAGCACGTTGGGCATGGCTGCGCTTCTCTCTGGCTGGCCCAGGTATGGGCTGTCCTCGGTGGGCAGCTGCACCGCAGCCAGTTCATGCATCAGTCTCTGCCGAGCTTGTTTCTCTTTGCGATGCCGGAAAACCAGAATCAGAACCACGAGGATAATGATGAGAAGCAAACAGGCCAGCAGAGGAAGGATAATTAGGAGGGGATCAGAGGCGGGACGGGGGAGGATCTCGACTTGGACCAGGTCGGGGATCGGAGGGCTTATTGGAACCGGCATTTCTGGTACCGGAGGAGTGTGGGGTTGAGGGGCATGAGTGTGGCCTTCTTCCACTGCTACCTCTGGGATGCTCCCTGATCGTCCTCCATGATTGCGCGTTCGGTTCCCCCAGCGGCTGTGGGGTTTCGCCTTCCGCTGAGTCTTGTTGTGGTTTTTGTTTGACAAAATGTGAGGGTGCGAGCTCTCGGCAGTCGCACTGTGTGCCACAGAGTCTCTGTGTCCGGCTCCCAGAGTCGTTCTGTTGTGAGCTCCCAAGTGGGGGGTCGTGCGCTCGTGGCTCGCACCGTGCGCTTTGTGGACACCTCTTGTGCCGTGGCGCATCTGGTGGTGGGGGAAGATGGTGAAGTGAAGCTCGCCCTTTGCTGGCTGGACGTTCCCGGCTTTCAGCAGGAAGGTGAAGGAATCGTTGAGGGGTGTGGCTGGAGTGTGGCCTCGCGCTTTTGTGAGCGAGGATTCGTTATTGTGAATCTGGTTGTCGGCGTCACTGAGAGTCTCTTCTATGGCAACTCGGCCCTGAACGACATCCCTGAATGTAAATGACTTCAGTGCCTCTAACGCGTGGTTTGGGTCGTAGGTAATCTGCATATGTGGGAAGAAAACAATTAAGTTAAGAGCTTCAATTTTGAAATAATTTCCATTACTAACTTGCATCCCTCTGGACATATTTTTAAAAACTTGAACTAAACTAATGTTTTATGGCAGTAGGGAGTAGTACAATGTCAGATTTATTTATTAAAATAAAAATGTTACCAACTTAAACATATTTTACACCTTCCCTTTGCTAGTGAGAACAAACTTCGAGAAAGGTTTTGATGATGCCGTTTGATCAAATGTAATGCTTTTTATTGTTTCATGATTACTGTAATATATTTTTATAGTGTAAAGCATTTTGAACAGCTTTATTGCTGAAATGTGCAATTCAAATAAACTTAACTTGACTATGCTTACTGATATTTTATTACATTTCAAAAATGTGCAGCATATAAAGAGAGATCTTGGGTCTTTATCCAGCCTTGTTTCAGTTCTAGATGCTTAAGCTTTTTAATTGTTGCTCAGACTGTAGATGTGATCAAACTTAAGGAGCAACAATTTTCTCGCAGCAATTTACAGACTTATGAAAGCTTAACATACATCTGCTTTACTTGAATTTCTTATATTTCCCATTTTGAAGAGAAGCTCGGAGAAGCTGTCCTCTGTGTCACATCATATGTGTCATAGAAACAGAATGTCATGTATTCCCAATCAAAACTTTTACAATGCTGTAAAAGCACTTTATAATGATTTTACAGCAATTTACAACTTGGAAAAAATATACTCTTGTTAAAGTCCTGTGTTCCAGGACTTATAAATTTATGTTCTTTTATTAGGATGTCAATCATTGCAGAGGATATGGAAGATTTTGCATTAATGGATGGATAACATCTTTCAGAAAAGCTTTAGACCTGAATGAATATTCATTAAATAAAAAGTGCTCTTAGCAGCTTAATTACAAACTGATAGTCCACAAGATCATATCAAATGGATTTACCTTGACCAATTTTCCATGTTTCGGTGGAGAAAGAACCTCAAAGACCGGATCGACTCTGCTGATTCTGGCCAGTTCGGAGGCATCAATCATGGCTTTACCCAGTTTCACTGCGATGCCACTCGGTACTCTGACTGGCTCTCTGAGGTAGATCAGAGGACGCACCGTAACGTTCACCGTCTGACCTGTCACTCTCCCATAGTCAACACCAGCAGACCAGGCTGACACTGACACCTGGAAGCTGTCTTCTGATTCGCTGAGGTCAGTCATGTGATAGACCACCCGCCCAAGCTGGAGGTCCTCATGCCGGAAGGTGGTGACCTCCTGGTCGTTGATGGCGATGCGTCCATGGCGTGGGTGCTTGGTGACTGTGTAGGAGATATTGGCCTGTCGCTGACCATTGGTTTGAGCCGCCAGCTGGTTGGTTGTGAGCACCACCGCCGTGCGACCTTGAACCAGTGACAGGCCGGTGTTGTTGACCAGGGATACCGAGGGTTTAACCACCTCCATGCTAAACAGCTTGTAGAGCGGACGGTGGTGGCCGTCGGTGACATTGAAGTAGAAAACTCCAGTTGAAACCTCACCCTGTGGAAAAAAAATCACAGCAATATAGTAAATGAAAACCCAAATTGAAATTAAAACTGTTACACAGTTTTAATAAGAATTGAGATTAGTCCGTTTCACCTGCTGTGTAAAATGTAGTCGACCGTGGTTGACGTCATATTGGGTGAAAGAGGTCACTATCTCAGGTCTTTCTCCCAAAGTCAGGTAGCCATTGTTGGGCTTACTGATCACAAGGTAGTGCAGCTCTTCTGGTGGCGTGTCATGATCCTCAACCTTAAAAAAAAAATAAGACAGTCAACAGAAAAGACTCAGAAAAAATGTTTAGCAAGAGAGAAATTCACCAAGTGCAAAATCAAAGCACAACAACCTTTTTAATAAGTAGTATGAACACATTATTGAGTGGAATTGGTTCATTTTGCTCTGGAGATTGTGTTCAAAATATGACAGAGAACCTAGCTATTTGTAAAACATGTAGTAAACAAAATTCAGAATTGGAGAAGCATGCGCGCATCTAAATTACTAATCGCGATATATTCAAAATTAATTTTTTCAATTAGTTTTTCCACATTTTTTGCGTGCACTGTCTGGATAAGAACCAAATTATTCTCACTTCTTTTTTTACTTGTCTTTTCTTGGCAAGAGCAGAACAAACGGGAGGTTCTGCAAAGCCAGGTCCAGACAAGACTTTAAGGAAAACAGATGACTACATCCATCCAGAATGTTGTTTCTAATTAAATGAGTCATGTGGATGTTTTTAGTGCACTGCTGTTGCAAAGCCTCTATTTTTGATTAAAAACTACATTTTGTGTCGGTCTTTCTTTCTACTTGCATGGACTAAAGATTTCTTGATGTAACCTGCGTCATTCTCTCTTTATTCATGCAAAGGACTCTAACAATGGGACACTCCTGCACTTTGCAAAATGTATGTAGAGATGTATTCAAAATAAAAACAGATTTTTCAAAATAGAAGCAGCTTATTTGAATTAGCAAACAAAATAACGGGTTAATTTATTTTTGATTTCATGCGGGCCAGTTGACAACTAAAGGACCAGATGAGGCCCGAGGGTCCTAAAATGTCCAGGTCTGTTGGATTTGATCAAATTTATAACAAATCTGTATAACATGATGTTCCTTCAACAAAAGCTGGATCTACATCAATTCAAATTCCAGAAACTACAAATATGTCATTCAACTTTGCAAGCTGCAAAAAGTGCTGGTCTTGGAAAACCCAGTGCCCTTAGCTTCAAGTCTAGCTGTAATTTAGAAAAATATATTTGAGAGCTGATCTTTCTTTGTCTGAAATAATATATCATAGAAGAAATAACAGAGTTTTTATTAGTGATTCCTTAGAAAATATCACAGATTGCACTTACTTTTTTTCTCAGGGTCCAACAGCTGGAAAATTAAACTTGTAAAAATAAGTACAATCATAAAACACTGGTTCACCTGAAGGTTGTCAGGTCCAAGAATGACTCTCTCCCCAACCACAACCTTCATGCTCGGAGCTCTGCTCCTGATTAGCGGCGGATGGTCATTAACTGGCGTCACAGTGATGTTGAACATCTCTGTCACCGCCACGCTATCCACCGCAGGGCGGCGATGAGAGGCTGTGCCCAGTGCAGGAAAGGAGGATGACGAAGGAGAGTAGAGAGGAGAGAAAGAGGTGGAAGAGGAAGAGGAATCAGAGGAAAAGGCAGACAGGGATAACGAAGAGGAGGAAGAGGGAAGATGCAAAGGAGCCACCCAGGCTCGAAAAGTGAAGCTGTCCTTCGTCGTCTCTGAGTCGTCGTGGAGATACATGATGCCAAACTTGTTTAGGGTGGCCTGAGAGAAATCTGACTGTCTGCTGTGAAAAACACATCAAAAACCCAAGGAAGACTTAATTAAAATTAAATGAAATGTTTCTCCAAATTTACTTCAACACTTGCAATTAGGCCACCTCGGTTGCGACGTGCTAAATTTAAAGATAAAATCTACAACTTCTCACCTGGTGAGATTGTGTCCCTGTATGATCAGCGCTCCGTGTCTGGGCAGAGAAATCACTCGGTACATGATGTGGTGGTCCTTTCTGTGCGACTCTGGGAGGTTTCCCAGCAGGTTGGAGGCATCGAGCTTAGAGCGGTCAATGGTCACTCTGCCTCCTTCGGCCACCACGGCACCTTGCAAACACAAACAGATGGAAAATTCCTCCTTCTCGAACTCTTCTCTGAGAATCGTGTCCAGCTGGAAGAGAGGCGGTACCTGCATTGTTTAGTAGTCTAGTCCTGTGCTGGGGGTTGCCCAGGTGTTCGTTGGCTTGGTAGGAGATTAAAATAGTGAAGGTGTGCTGAGGAAGAAAAGCTGGAGGAGAGGAAACGGTGAAAGAAAAGGAGTCCGCAGCTGACCACCCAACCGACTCCGGCTGGTTCTGGTCGTACAGAATCAACCCCTCATTCACCTGAGAGGGAGAGAGATGATCCGGTCAGGAGGGAGAGGCTTCCTTTTATCAATATTTGAATAAAAATATTCCCAAGGAAATAAAGGGATCTTTTAAAATGTTATAATTGAAATTTTTTTGGGGTTGAATAATATTTGTCTCATAAAATCATTTTTTGCAATTTGTCAACAATATCAGAAAATATATTATTATTAGTTGTTAATATTCCATTAGTAAATATGAGTAAATTAATAAATTTCCAAATCTTATGTGGTTATGTAACTTTTTTTTCTGTTCGCAGACTTTTGAAGTGCAGAAACAGAAGGAAAAAAAAATCAGGCATTCCTACCATGCTCTGTGTAAATGTAGAAATGTTTCTGAAAGAGTTATCAGACATTCGTAGGACCAGACGTCCAAATTTGGGAGGTGCAGTCACAGCAAAAACCACAGATTGGTTCCTTCCAATGTCACTGATGTTGTTGGTAACAACCTGAAGCTCCTGTTCTGAGATTGGTGTCACAGAGCCTTCAAGAGGAACAAAAAAGAAGACAGAACAATGTTTGACTGGCTACTAAGTATTTTAGTAGCAATGCTGTATATTTTACTTGAGTTCTGGTCTTCAGTTTCTGTAAGTGACAGTTGTGTTCTGAATAAAGAAGCAACAACGGGCTCTTAACACATTCAAGACAGCTTACTTAATTATAGAAAAGCAACCAGACCCACATCAGTTAAAAATCTTAATCATTCTGCTTAAGTTTTCCAAACACCTAATCATTGAAAAAAAAATCTGCACACCAGAAATGGCAAATAAATATGAAATATGGCAAACATAATGTGTCGCCCCACTCTTGACAATATTCCAATAACTAATTTAGGCACATTACCAAGATAAACAAGAGTGCGAATGAAACCACTTTTGCTTAAATTTAAAAGATGCACTGCTACATTTGCTTAAATATATTCCAAAAGTAGCATTGCCACCTAGAGTCAGTTTTGGATATTACAGTGGAGGGTAGCAGCCTTAGTATGCACACTTTTCCAGTTACCTTAATGATAATAATTTTTTGTGTTTGTGAGACATTTCAGCCCCGTTATATTCAAATCATACTAGTAGTTAAGAAGAAATGTCATTTGTACGGACTGACGAGTGAGCTATACCTGGGTACACCTCCATAGGGTGGTTCTTCTGTAAGGTAAGAACCAGATCAAGGGCTGTTGTGCTGAAGATCTGCCGAGGAGCAAAATTAACTCCATCATTCACCTGAAAGTGGAAGCCCCCTGATAATGCACCTGCAGGGGGGACAAGACAGTTTAAACAAACCAATCTTTACACCTGAACCCCGTTTGGACACTGACACTACAAATAGCTACAAATGTGTGTTTACCACTGTGCACAAACACCAGCATCCTGCTCTGGATGTGATTTTGGGTAAAGTTCAGGATGTGTCTGGAGGGGGCGCTCTTCAGAGCCAAGTGACCGTTGCTCGGTGGGGTGACAACAAACTCCAGGCCCTCGGGTGGAGTATCCACATCATCTGCACTGAGTTCATTTGTACTTATTTCTGTTACAGAACCCACCCAAACCTGCAGCATCACAAAGGCAAAACAGAAAGGACATTTCTTAATAAACTAACACAATAATATCTATTCTATATTCTATGACAAATCCAACTATTTGACGCCTGCATTACCTGTTATTAGAAAAACAAGAACTACTTTTACTCCCACAAGGTATTCATTTACATGGCATGCAACTTCTGGATAAGCAAGAGCAAGCTATTATTGTAGGCCATGAATATGAAAGACAACAGTTGACATAAGTTTGACTCCCTGCATTATTTAGGTTTAGACTTACTTTAAAGCAAGAAAGTACATTTTTCTTAGGGTGCTTTGTTGTGCTGATGACGCTGGGCAACAAAGACAGTAAAACAAGCATCGTGAAAGTCTCAACCGCTTTAAGATCTTTGATGTGGTAGCACTTTTGACTCTTGCAATGTGGCCGCGAGAAATAAAGAAGAAATGCAAACCATTTGTGAGCACTGTGGGATTATGACAGGCTAATTGCTACCCACTGAAAATGAGTTTAGCATCTGGTTCAGTGCATCCCTTTGGCTTGAACATCATTGGTTGAAAACTTAGAGCAAACTTGAACTGAGTAATTTTACGCTGAATAGTGATAAGTATAAAAACCGCATCATATGGACTTGTCAAACATGGACTGAATTATTCTACACTGATTTTTAATTTTATTTAAACACAGTTTGTGTTTTGTGAACCATTTGTAAAAACCAACATAAGAGAGAGCTATACTGTTATACCCTTTTAAAATACTTAAAATCAGTCAAGCTTTCTCTGTGTTGAATTCCATCCAAACAACTTTAGGGGGCTTGTCCGGGATGCAGCAGACAATGCAACATTTTAGCTTGTTTTAGCTTCATGAGGCACACATAACTTTTCTTCAACAATTCATAGAATTTCCTACCTTTAGGCCACGGTTGGTGGTCACAGTAGGGGTCTCGTCATTGACAGGTGTGACTGTGATGTAAACGGTGCATGGCAAGCTGTGCTTTTTCATCTCAGTTTGATTGGCTACAATCGTGAAGTTGTCCTTTAGTGTTTCGCTGCCATCATGGACATAGGAGATGTACTCAAGCTCCACCTAGACACAGATATTTAAATTCCAACAAGGCTCAGTTCAGATTGTAGAAATGATTTCTTTTCTGTGTTAAATGAAAGAAAGGATTTAAACTGAAATGAAATCTGTGTATTAATTAATCTAGATAAAAGACTTACAGCGACGGTTAGGCTATTTATGTATTATAATAAAAGGGTATGCTGCAGCTATCTCTGAAAACAAAGAATGAAGTCCATTTGAGGGATTAATTTATCTTTATGAATGTGTTTAATCGTACCTCTGTGTGAGTGAAAGCATTGATAGGCATCCCTGGGATACGGCTGTGCTCTAAGTGTCCAAACCTTGGTGGAGCAATAACCTGGTAAAGGAAATTCAGCCCTGCAAAGTGATGACTGGCAACCTTGATTATGCTGGATGTGAGTGGCAGGGACGACCCTTCATCCAGGGTCAAGTTCAACACCTGAAGATTCAAGAAGGACAAAAATACTGCAGTTAGATTTGTAAACAGAGCTCCATTAATAGGTTTTAGACATTTATTCATCCTACTTTTCGGACAAGTTTGCTACCTGCAGTGGAAGCAGGATAGGTATGATGTCAATCACCACTCTGATAGGTCCAACCTTTGTCACCCCATTCGTTGCTTCCAAGACAATAGAGTCATTGATGCTTCCTACAGCCTGCTGCTGATACATGATTGATCTCTGGTTGAGATCCTCTTGGGTAAAGGAAATCCCAGTCTGTTCCTTGAAACCCTGGACAGAAGCACAGAGCCAAACCATATTAAAACACAGTTTATAGGTAAATAATTGAGATAAACTTGCCTGGGCCAACTTCATAATGAGATGGAAAAAAAACAAAAACAAACAAAAAATGTATTACACTATCAATATTTAAGGAGTAAATGTACTCACTTTTGAATCTTGTTAGAAACCAAGACTGTTGATGTGTGCGTCAGATAACTGTCAGTAAAGCACCACCATGTGGCCACTTACCAAACAGCAATTGGGTACAACGAAAAAGACAAAACAAGCTAATATGTGTTTTGTTATTATGCAAGATAAAAAAGTTACATTTACACATGGCTGTCAGTCACATCGATGGAAGGTAAAGAAGTCAAATCCAAAATGAGGTTTCACAACTACATAGGTTTTATTTTTCTAATTCTCATAGCTTGTAAGTTTAGACAATCAATATGTCTAATTGTAAATAGTATGTTGTCATGATAGGACACAATTTATTGCTGATTATATGGAACAATTACTGTCCAGCTGGACCAACAGTGAACACACCTTTTCAAGGTCCTGTTTTTCTCCATGAACATTTTCCAGATTGTTGCTGCCTGATACTCTATAAATGATGCCCACTGTAGGAGGTTCTTGGACAGTGAAGACTATATCTGAGGGTAAACTGTCCTCATGGACAACCTGGTGTAAAAACACACGAAAAGGAAATTGTTGTTGACAGAATAATAATAGCATTGACACACATACGTGGTGGGCTGGGAATGATGAATCTCTCACCTCTACATCTTCTCTGCTAATGGAGGTGTTCTGTCCCTCGGCCACCACAACTGGACGGTTGGTTTTGATAGTCGGAGGTCTGTGATGACTCTCTAAGTATATCTTCACCGGCACTCCAATGTCTAGATGCACATCCCTCCTCCCTCTTTCAGTCCGCCTCTCAGTGCTTCTTTCCCTTGCTCTTGCCGTCACATTGAAAACATCCAACAACTCGTGACCTCCACTGTGGTGATATGCCAGACGCCCTGCCACCAGATCTCTCTGGGTGAAAACTGAAATGGCATCAGTTCCTATGATCGCCTCCTTCTGCCCATCGTTGAAGCAGAGAACGCCATGTTTAGGTGGAACGTAGACCTCGAAAGTCACTTCCTGAGGATCCCGAATGTCGAGGTTGCTGATGACGCTGAGGTTAACAGAAGTCAGGGCTGCAATCCCACCCTGCTGGACCATGAGGCCTGTGTTGTTCTCCACCTGCAGGTATGGATCCTGCGCCATCACCTACACCAAATAAACACATAGGAAATTGTTCAAAACTATAAGATAATCACATTGTGACTGTTTTAAGGATTAAAATATCAACATAAATCCAACTACATGAATCCCAACCAAAATCAAAAGAGTCAATGTTAACAGGACACTTTTATAGTTCTTCTGGAAAAATGATCAAAACCACTTTTGGAATTTATGAGAACATCTGGCCACTTTAAAAGTCTCAAGACCAATTTGACTTAAACAGATTGTTAAAATCGCTGTTCTCTCTTTGGTTCTCTCTTTTACACCAAATCAGCTGTACCTAATTATGTGGCTGTGCACAAACAGTTGAAATCTTTGACATATAAGCCAATAATTTGACACTTTACAGGGAAAAAAACAAATTAGAGAACATAATGTATTGTTCACTGTTAAGTATAAAACTATCTTTACAGTAAAAGAATAAGATGCCAAGCAAAAATATATATTCACCTCCAGCAGAGCTGAAACATAATGTTTTCCATCTGTTACAAAAAGCACAAAGCGGCCAAAACTGACCCCACTGTGGATAAACAACACCTTATTCTGAGGAAAGAAACACAATAATCAGTTAGTTACAAAATGTATGGCATTGAATATGGCTTAGAAAGGATACAATATTTAAACAAATAACTTATTTCATGTCCTAATCAAAGAAGCAGTTAGAAGACGCAGAGCATTTTCCATTTTTTACCATTGAATTCTTATGATTTTAGATTTTTTTAGACTTCTTAAAGCACTACTAGATTTACTATAGATATTATTCAAAAATTTCCAACTTTCTGCTTGAGCAAACAAACCAGGAAGTGCAGACTTTTCCGAAAATGTTTAAGCTTCTCTCAGTATAAAAGCTTTTACATAATGATGCTGTTACACCCCTACGTCAAATCCATTTAGAAATAGATGCTAACCTGCTCAAGGTCCCGTTGTGTGAACTCATACAGCCTGTGACTGGGATCACTGGCCAGCACCAGCTCCCCCATTGGAATCCCCCTCCGAGTGTATACCAGCCAGCTGTCCTCAAAATCCGAGTCATCGTCTCGGTACCGCAAGTCTTTCAGTGTCACCAACCTCTGTCCATCCCGGGCAACGTGAAAGACCTCATCGACAACCCTGACGGGTCTCTGATCATTGACGAGTTGCACAGAGATGTTAAAGGTGTGCTCCTCCGTGTTTCTGTCTTCTTTCTTGTTTGTGTTTTTGTGCGGTTTGTAAACAGCAATTTGAAACGTGAAGTAATCCTGTTTGGTCTCGCTGTCATCATGAACGTACATGATTCGCTCCTCTGTGATGTCCTGATTGCTGAACGTCAGTATGTTGTCATTAATGGAAGTTGAGTTGGAGAGATTGATCTTCCTTAACTGGCCATGCCTGGGGCTCACTGTTACGTTATAATGAACCTCCCGGTTGCTTGCTGTGTGAGTGAACAAAATATCTTTCGTAATTACTTTACTTGCTCCTTCAAGGATTAAAAGGCCTTTATTTATGACGGCTACGGCACTTGACTCGGCTTTAATGTTGATTCTGAAGTCATAAGGTGTTGAAGCAGCATGAGCAGAGAACACCTGAAAACTGAAGACATCTCTTGTGTCATCATGCAGCCTGTTAAAAAGCTCATACTTAACCAAACCCTGTGTGATGTTCTCTTGGCTAAAGGTTGAGTTCTTTTGCAGAACCATTTGGTTGAGGAACAATCGCCCTTTCTTTGGAACTGTCAAAACCCTATAGAAGAGGTCACTCTCACTGATTTTAACACCTTTAGAAATCACATGAAGGTCTTCAGGTGTGAGAACAGCACTCTCAAGGCCGGTCACTTCCATCTTGCTCCTTGTTACCTTGAACTGAATCCAGCGGATCTCTATGGGGAAAACAACCTCCTCTTTGGCGACTGAATTGATTACTATCTTGCATTTGAATTGGTCTGTAATGTTGTTCTGAGTCTGAATTCCACGATAGGTGCTAATATATCGAATCCTTTCTTTTTCCAGAATTCTCTGTGAGAAAAAGGTAGTGGATTTCCATTCACCACTTGAGTGTAACCTCTGGATCTCACCAAACTGTGGTAAGTCTGTCACATCATACCACACGTCCACTGAACTATCAGCCACATTGACCCGCACCGCAAGGTGTCTGGTGCTGATGATGGCCGATTCTCCCTGATTCACCTCCAGTCCAGTTTTATTCACTAGTTTGTACTCAAGAGTCACTGCCATGATCCGTAAAACTACAGCGTTGCTGACCTGTAAATATGAAAGGAAAAAAAAATGAAAAATTCATGGAAGAATCACCTCATATTTACAACATCTTTATTCATTTTTGCTAAGATGTTCTCTGCCACACAAGAAGGATGCACCTCTAAACTGCAGCATGCACTGTAAAAGGATAATTAACCAAAGCACTGACAAATAGTTTTTCTTAGTTGGCTAGAATTTAGCAAAGTAACCATATGTTTACTTACTCTATGCCCATCACTGGCTCTGAGGACCAACCTGGAGGCAGAAACTCCTGTGTGCACGAAGCTGATCTTACCCTCCTCCAGATCACTCAGAGAGAACACGTTGATGGGCCTGGAAGAGCATCATTGTCATGTTATTCACTCATTTATCAAATGAGTGCTTGCAGGCTTTATTTTAAAGAGTTCTTGGAAATTACATCTACAACCCATATATAGATGCTAAACCCCTGAGTGTCATAAA
The DNA here is from genome assembly GCF_001443285.1 of Poecilia latipinna. Taxonomy (NCBI): domain Eukaryota; kingdom Metazoa; phylum Chordata; class Actinopteri; order Cyprinodontiformes; family Poeciliidae; genus Poecilia; species Poecilia latipinna. The sequence continues at coordinate 145,829 of NW_015113563.1, forward strand.
GAATTTGGTGTCTTCGTGAACACATTTGATGACATGTAAACATTTTAGGGTGACAGTTAAGGGGTTAAATGGTCTAAAAAGGTTTATAAGGCATTGTGGGAACATCCCGTGAGACTAACCTGCCAGGGTAATCTAGGTTCTCGAGGTAACCAGCTTCAGAATTGAGGTTCCCCATTGAATTAAAAACAAGATCCTCAGGACTGTTGTCAGGATCTGAGACTCTCAGCATATCTGTTGTCAGCTGTCATGAAGAACACATTCATTTGATTGTCTTAACTTGGAATAATTCAAGGTGTTATATATCAAGGCATTCTGATGTGCCCACCTGTCGTTTGGACTTCTCCGGCAGAGTGAAAAGGTTTCCTTGTGGTAAGCTGAGAACAGGAGGATCATTAACTGGAGTGATGCTGATATTAAACCGGTGCACATGGTTGTCTTCCAGAAGTACAGGCAGTGGCTTCTTATTGTTAGAGAAGACTGAAAACATGAAGAAGTCATTCTGGTCCTCTGAGCCACTGTGAACATACATAACCCGACCTCGCCACAGGTCCAGCATGCTGAAAGATCGGTCCTTCTCCTTTGCTCCTATCTCTATAATTCTCTCCTGTGTTTCCTCAGGCAACCCATCTGGATCTGGATTGGGGTTCAAATGTAGCTGACCATGAACAGGAGGGTCAACAATGCGACACATCAGCTCTGATGGATGGATCCCCAGTTTGCGAAAATCAATATTCACCTGGCGGAATGTGCAAATGGAAACACATGTAAATTTGTCAAACAGTACAGAAATGATTCATGAGATACTACCAGGACAGAAAATGTCCTACCCTCACATGTTTGGGTTCAAGTAGTGCCTGGCCTCCTTCAGCTACCTCCAGGGTTCGAAGCACCAATAGGTTTGTTATCCTCTTGTTGCTGATCATTTGTGTTGTGGTAACATCAAAGTCAGGGAGATCTGTTGGATTGGAAATTATCACTACCTTTGGAGCCTGACCTATATTGCAGCCCACAGTAATGTCTTTGGTGACCATGGCATGAGGTAAGCCAGTTTTTTGAGCGTTCACTCTAATTCTTTGGAGGCAGCCTTTAAATGATCTTCCCCCTCCTTCTTCTCCAAAAGGAACAGAAGCTAATCCAGCACTTCTTGCTTTTCCTACAGCGACATCATCCAATCCTCCAAGGACAAGAGGTCCTTTGGGCTGGATGGCCTGAAGTTCCTGACTCAGGCTGGCCTTCACTAACTCCTTGCCTACCTTCAGTTGGATGGTATCAGGTTGCAGGAGCAGCTGGATGGGGTACCAGGTGTGCTTGCTGTAGACATGTGTCAGTGAATGCAGCTCAGTTTTACTACCCTTTCCATTTCCTATTGAGGCCACAAGGTGACCGTCTCTGATCTCAATAGAGACAAACCCTCCGTCACTCCCAGAGCTGTACAACACAAGTCCATTTTCATCTGTCCAGGAAGGGTGAAGTTCACACTCAAATGTCCCCTCTTGCAGGACCTCCCATTGTGGGAAAGAGATAAAGGCTTTAGAGCTGGAAAACCTCACAGGATCTTCTTCTGTTGCTAAAAACTGTGGACTACAACCCAGGGATACCTCGTGGATGCTTTTGTACCCAGAATACGGCTGAAGGCTGGACAGTAGGTTGTATTCATTGAAGACAGCCTCATCCAAGCAACCCCTAAATCCAGTTGAGTTGTTCAGAAGGTAAGGATGGTTTAGTCCAGCTGTCCCACCAACAAAGAGCCCATCCTCAATGCTGAGCTCCAAATCTGGTCCTGGCATTCGGAGAGTAGTGTGAGAACTTCGATCTACAATCATGTTGATGTTGTGGTGTGTATGGTTGAGATCCACTGTGTGCCAAGCCAGATCATTAAGATGGATACCCCTTTCTGAACGTAGCAACCGCTCACCTGAGCCCAGGTTCAGACGTACCTGAAGGGAGAGGTAGGAGATGAGAAGCAAAGAGAGAGCGATGAAACATTGCTATCTTACTGTCCTGCTATAGTTACATGCTCTAAAATCAACCAAGGTTTTGAGACTTGATAAGGGCAGCAACTAAGTACAGTTATGGTTTTCTTCTCCAGCCTCATTCATGAAGGAACATGTTCTGACATAAAACCAGAGCCAGAGGGTTTATTTTTGTCTCAGCTTCAACATTCTAACATTAAATTAGATGTTTTCTTGCTGACTCTTCTTTGTATAGTAAAACCCAGCATATATCTGCTAAAATGTTTTACTGCAATATGCTAAGGTAGTTTCCCTTTCTTTAAAAGTGTGAATCTCTCCAGTTCTCTGTATCCTGGGAGGTCTAGTTGCTCTTCACTTTAGATCAACTTTAGATGATGGTGAACTACAAACTATTGCTTGTCTTTTCACAATATTCTTGGCAACAATTTCCAGCTGTAGCTGGTCGCTTCTTCTATTGTATTTCACGTAGGGCTTACCTGCAGGCGTCCAGAAATCAGCTCAAGAAGTAAAAAGTCTCTCTGTCCTGCTGCCAAAATCAGTAGCCCAGACTGACTTGAGGTATAAAATCGTACATGGATTAACGTCTGAATGGACTTTTCTATTGCTTGCAGGTGAATGTAGCCATTGCCATAAAAGGAAACTGCAACAAGGAAGATGGAAATAGATGAGAAACAGGAGCAATGGAACTCTTTCTGTTCATTTCTTACTCATACAGTTTTGCTTTGTTTAGCCATAAGCTAAAGAAAGAAAAGTGATTTTGATCTTATGGAAATAAAAATAGTTCACTGGAATGTAAATGTTTTGTTAAGTGTTGATTCGGGAGGCCCTAATGGCCTAAAAGTTTAGACTTAACTCTTTCATTGACGCTAGCGGACTTGTTAGTCAATTTGGCATCTATTCTGCACTTTGTAGCTTCGATCTGACTTCAGTTAATGATAGTTAATGCATTTAGTAACAGCTGCTAATGAAATGTTCCGATGCTAATTGAACTTCTCTATTGACCTAGATGACACAAATTGACCCTTTAGCCATCCAGAATGCAACGACAACATTAGATGGATGATTTTGTTTTTTTTTTTTTTGCAATTTACATTTTGTGAAACTTATATAGGAATCTCACAGCTTCAAAATATAAACAAAGATGTTTAATTGATCCCAACCTGCAGTTTAATCGTGGTTTTGACATTACATAATACTCTTCTTTTGCACAGCACATTTGGCTTGCACTCTTTTTAAGAGTCATACCCAGTGAATGTTCACTGGGTCTGACTGACAACATCTTAGTGAAATGAGGTCAATTTGAATCAAAATCAGTCAAACAAATCTGTTGTGGTGCTTATTCAAAGATTATAATCTTTTCCACTCATTGTAAAAACTCTGCTGAACATTTTGTTGTAATTGGCACCTTAAAACATCATCTGGGGTATGTTTTTCTTTTTGTAACACACGTAGTGATATTTTGATAGGAAATCCATATTTAAAAATTAAAACATCTATTTGATTCAGTTGTGCCATGCTCTATTTTTAGATGGTGAACTGAGCATTGCTCTGTGACATGTTCAAAGATGTTGTTTTATGATGTAATTGAACTTTAAGTTAGTTTGCAAATTCATCTTTTCTGCTGTGTTCCTTGATTTTTGTGCTGCTGCTAATTTATTGATTTTCTTTTAAAAAGTCTCTTAAGATCTTCACAGAAGATGAGGGGGGTTTCGCCTTCCATGAAATGTGTGAATATTAAAAAAAGTAAAGCTATCTTTGCTTTCAATGATTTGACCTATAAAAAATGGCAGTAATGGAGCACTCAAAACGATAATCAATTTGTGAAAACATCCCACAGCGTACATTGAATGGGGGTCAGAGACGTATGCTGGTGTTTATCGGAGACAACAATAACCCTTGAAAGCCCCAAAAATAAACACCAATATAATCTATGAAAGAAAGTTCTTATTTAATTTTTGGTTTTGTATTGGAAAAAGCAGACTATTCTGTACAGGAAACCCCCAGCCATTGAAGGCAATATTCAGTATGGTTTCCAAAGCACCTTATTTACCCAAATAAATCTTGCAAACCGAGAAAAAAATCCCCTAATTTGTTCTTGGAAAATAAGTTGGACCTGCAACTACTGAAATTTGTTAGCAAAGCACTTATTATGGGTAATAAGACTGGTCTCAGTGAGAAGCACCCTGTCAGCAGGCTGGCCCAGCATGCAGCTCTGCATAAAGCCTATAAACCCACTGTCAGTATAACCCATAACCAATGTGCAGCCTAATCTGCCTCTATGATACAGCACACTCTGGATTATTAGTAATCTTCCTACAGAAGCAGACACCTTGAATGAGGATGTGTGCCTTTCAAGGGCTGTGAGCAACTATTTGAGGCAAAATTCAAGGCCACACGTAATGTTCCTATTTAAAAGCAAATTAAATCAATTTATGCTCTGTGCTGCATCCTTCTGATATACTGTTTTGTGCATGATATGGTCCAAGGGAGCATTTTATAAGTTAAGTCAAACATTTTACTGTCAAACAAGTAAGTCCTCACATCCCGTCAAATATAATCCAGTTTACTGGATTACCAGTTCACAATAACAGACTAGATTAAACGACAAAACACTAACAGATGCAGTGTAAACATTAATTATCTTTGAGAAAATATTTATGGTTTCTTCAATTATATAGTTATGTGATGAATTTAGTATGTAGCAACCTAGTTTTTTCCACATTTCTGCTACCAGTTGCGTGTTTTGTAGGAGTACATTTTTTCTGCAGCACCTTACCTGCATAAACGTGTCCTATGGAAATCAGAAGTATTAGCAGATCAGCCAAAAAACTTCCCATTGTTGGTCAGGTTATTATTATCAAATCAGATGAGAGCAACATCTGGCTGCTTGAATGCACGCTCCATTAACTGCACAGCGCCGGCTCTGCATAGCATTCCTCTCAATGGTAACTTCCACGCAGCTTGTACTTACTTTGCACAGTCTGGATTACAGCATTTCAAAGCATGTACCTGTGTCTGAGCTGTTTGCAGAACAGCCAAAAGAGAAGCTCCACCCTCAGACCCTCCCATCAAATCCAGAAGGCCGCTCAGTCTGGGCGCAGTACCTAACAGGAACACAAGGGGGAGGTGTCGCAGCATAAAGAGAGTGAGAGCTGGAGAGTAGGGCTCCTCTATGCGGGAGGAGGATCAACCAGTGCTCTCAAGAAAGAATGGCAGATTGTGTGGAGCTTCCGGTTTTAGGAAGACTGAAACTCGATATCACACAGATGAGACTCTGTATTTATTCTAACTTTTCTTATGTCTGATGTGGGAAAACAAAAATCGGTGAAAGTTACTGTTACATACAGAAATGCTGGACAACAAAAAAGTATTTAGCAGCAAAAAGACATTTAAATCAACTAAAAGTGCATGATTGGAAAGTACAAGAAGAAGCATTTCCAAGAAAATGTGTGGCATGAATATATTAAATTATTGTTTTTTTGTTTTTTTTTCTTAAACCTGTTTATTTTTCTGAGACCATTCATCCCTATATACTCACTTGTCCATGCATTTCCATGGGGTTGCTGGGCGAGATGTAGAGATGCAACAAAAATGGACTCTATACATCTCCTGCTGAAATAAAACCATAAGAAATCCTGTTGTAGGTTTGCCACATGCAGCAGTGAAGCTTGAGTCAAACAGGGTCTCTGTTTGTGGCAGCGTCTAGCTGAAGGATGCGTTTCTTCAGCAGATTGGAGTCAAAGATGGAAAGATGGGCAGACAACGTTTCCAAACAGACAGCCAGAGCTGCTATGAGGTGAATTGGATCAAACCAAGAAAAACAAAGGTGCTTACATATTGCATGAATGCAGAGAACATGTATAAAGAAAAAACAATTTTTTTTCTAATTTTAATTGCAAGAAATTCAAAAAAGCAAGTGCAATTTTACTTCCAATATGTAATTATGCATTCCTTTGTAATAGTCTGTCACACAAAATCCCAATTAAATACACTGGCAAAATGTTAAAAGGGCAGTATTATGTAAAATCAACTATTTTGAGCTTTACATTATGGTATAATTTCCCCATCAAAAACACACCTGGAGTGCTCCTTTGATTCTTTCATGCATGTTAGAAACCCTTTAATCTCACTTGGCAACCATTCAGCTGTGCAAAATGCTTGGAGGAACCAACAGCCGCCTTCAAGATGCAGCTCCCTCACTCAGCTCCTTCAGACTAGCCAGCAGCAATTAGTAAACACCTTGTGGAAGTGAGCATCTGCTGAGCTCATTATACAGGCTACTCATTAGTGAAAAGCTGGTAAAAATATTGCTAAAGGTTGAATAAAGGACATCCTGAAGGTGGCGTGCCAGAAAGAGCAGAACTTTCTTAAAGAGACCGGACCAGTTTCAAGGTGTTAAATTATAAAGTCAAATTACTTTTAAGTCATTTTGATATATACTGCATTTTTATAACAACTGAAGCTAATTTCTTGATTGAGGTACAAACTGATACTATGTGGCTGCCTGGAAAACATAATACTGACCCTTTAAAAACTTCAAGCCATATGAAAAGTTTTGCAAGACACCATATTATATTCTCTACAACTATACGTCACTTTTTTTTCTTGTTAACTAAAAGTATAATTCAGGACCGCTCCAGGGTGTTTTATGTTTCTTTTTTAGTCAGTATTAAAGTAAACTGCTGTTGGCAGATGTTTTACTTCTCAACTATAATGAAAGTCTTGGGGGCTTCACGGCACATTATATTGGTTCTTTCCACCTTTCCACCAATGTTTACGTAGTTCAATCTGCTGGATTGTATTGCTAGGAGACAGCCAAAAATAAACAAAACACATCAGACACTTAGTTTCCTTCTTGGTGAGGAAAAACTCACACAAAGCGCTGGGATAATCCAGGATACACTGTCTCACCTCTAATGTAAACTGGGACATGCTCCAGCTCCCCCACTGACCCTGGAAAAAAAAAGGATAAGTGGTTTTACTTATAAGATGTTTAGATGAATGGGAATCTGTGAGTTGGAGCGCTTTCAAACTGACCTGGCTGGCGCTTGGGATAAGTGCAGAATTTTAGGTTTTGTTCCCAGGATGTTGAATAATAGACTGTGGAACCAAGTCTCTGAAAAAGAAAGAGTCACACCCAAAAAATAGGTCACAGTTCAGCTGGTGATGGATCCTCTCAGGGTGAGAGGGTCGGTGTGCTTTAATGAGCCTGAATCCCACGCTGAAAGGATTACAGTGCTGTTCCCTGGCCTGGAAAAATCCTAAGAGCACATAGTTGAAATCCTCTATTTTACAGCTCCTCACACAATCATTGGCACCCAAGGTTGTGTGTGTGTAAAACCATTTAAAATGTCATTGTAGTAGCATAACCTTCCGTTGAATGTTTTTGTTTTTTCACTGAAACATCCAACTTTTAATTTGGGGACAAACATCCAATCCAAAGAAATAGCTTTTTTTTTTACAAACTGCTGGCTTGCTATTGACTGTTAAGAAGAAAATAAAAGTTTATATGTACGAATATTATAAGATTATAATAAATGTATTACATACATAAAAAAAATAAAAAAACATTCATGTTTACAGATACAAATTAATGAAGACCATGAATTCCACTTTAAAACGTTGCATTTATTGTGTGTTTAAATCTTAAGATTATATAATTATTAAATTATTTCCCATTTTCTGTGGTTCATCCCACTAGAAAATAATCCTTTAAAGATTCATCAAATGCATCCCAACTTCTGATTGGTTAACACCCATAACAATTTAACTGCAGACCAATCATGTTATCACTTCATGTCCCACCCATTGGGTAAAGTTGACATGTCAAATAAATCAATAATCTACAACATAGCACTATAAAATCACAAAAATACCTTGGAAAAAAAGGATAACACATTAACAATGTACATTATGAGTACAGTTCTTTTATTGATCAGAGTACCGAGCTTCTAAATTCTTGTTTCCTGTTTAAACATGACACAAGGTCTATTTTTTTCAGTCATTCTTCAAAATGAGAAAGACAAGAGAACATGCAATTTAAATAAACCAGATTTGCATTGACCAACAAAAAAATGCCAGGACTGCATAAAAAAGATAAAAACTAGCGTCAATCTACAGTCAAATCAATAATTTGCAAGGATAAAACAGCTGGGAGAAGTTTATCATGTGACCACACACCATGAGGTGGTTGATAAGGGAAGTGAGTACGTGTCAAAAAGTTCACTGTTGGAGAACTGGCGACTATCAACACACCACGCTAATTTATTGACCCATATTTGTGTGAAGCTGCTCGTGACAAATGCACTGTAAAAAAAAATGCTGATTAAAGGTCACAGTGTTGTTGCTTATTGTTACGGCCCGGCTCAGGCAGGGGAAAGGGAAGTAACATTAAATAAACCTAGATGTTAAGGTTTTGACAATTTAGGAATTTATTGTTTGGGTTTCCAACAAAAGGAGAAAAAAAAAGAGAGTAAAAATGTACTAAATAAAACAAAATCTACAAAACAATCAGAGTTGTAAATCAAAGAACTTAACCAAACAAAAATGGACTTCCAGTACAGGTTACACAAAACAAAATACAAATCTCTAACAGAGATTCAAAGATCCTTTATAGGGACAAGGTGAGTGACAAGCTAACAAAGGCTATCAGAGCTAACAAAACAAGTTTACAGCAGTCAAACAAACACCTAACAAAGCAACAACCACACCTTCTCCCAGGATGTCCTTGGTTCTTAAAGGGAGGCCTCAACAGTGATTGGTGGAGCCGGCAATTGATGACCCAATCACGGTAGGCCTCAGGATGTGGCACAGGACAAGCAGGGCAGCACCCACTTCCAGGTGGAGTCAATCTGATTAGGCACTGAAAACAACAAACAAACACAGAAAAGGCCACTGGCCGTAACACTTATGGAAACCAAACTACATAATTAAAACATTCCTGCAAGTATCATCAGTTTGTTGAAAATACTTCTAAATCACAGTGGTAAAAAATTTGATTTTACATTGCTTAACATGTGTTGCTTGCTTGGTTTTCACTTTCACATTTCTGGTTTTGATAACTGAGCTCAGTGGGGATTTACATTTCTGTAAACTGTGTCAATAAAACTGCTGGGATTAATTAAAAGCCTGGGACAGAGCACAGTGCTTGGTAAAACCAGCCAAAAAATGCAAAAAGCAGCCAGAAAAGCAGCTAAGCAGAAAGTCCGCAGCAAAAAAAGAAAAAAAAGTTATAGTTGTTAATAAAAATCTAACCGCAAACAATGTGCTATAGAAAGGCTTGCTGACTCTGTGGGAGCTCCACCCACAGCATGAGTCTGGTAGGTAGAAGACAGGAACCACCTGGCTAAGGATCAGGCCAACTGAACCAAGCAGGAAGAGATAATGGATTGGGACTGATGTGGCTCCAGCAGCAGCTAAAACAACAAAAACACACGAAACATGTGGATGGAGCTGTCTGAAGAGTCTCCGCTTCTCCCTCCATTTTTTTTTTTTTTGCATGCTCAAGCAAATATGTTAGGAAAACATTGAGTCAAACCCGTCGCTTTCCTTTCTGGAAAATGAACGGATGCCAGCCTCCTTTGGCATCCGTTCCCAGCTCTCCATCCTTCCGCTCTCACCTTTTGTGTCCTAAACTTTGGGCATATTTGCTCAAGCCTGACTGTGGAATGGTTTCAGTTTTCAGAGGCAGAACAGATATTGCGTCTATTGATTTTTAAGCTACTAAACAAACTATTAAAAGAACAGAAATGCTGTGGCATTAAGCACCTGTGCAGATGGACTGGATGAGTCATGCAGGTTAATGGAAGGACGCTCTCAAGCCTGTTGTCTATTTCATCTATGAATACAATAACTGAGTGACACATCCATTTTGTATTTGTGAGCTACGGTTGCATAAGAACACAGAAAGAAAGGTGATGTAGCGAAAGGTCAGAGTGAGAAACAGGAAGATGGAGAGTTATTTTCTGAACGTGATGAGATCTGTGAACATTTGTGTTTCTATGTGGGAATAAACTGGAGCTTGCTCGTTTTCTTTTAATTTGGCTGCTTTTTTTAGCTGCTTCATAATAGCGCAGTTTGCTCAGAAGAGCACGTGTGTGCATGTAGCTTTGAATAAATTTGATATTTCTTTGCCAAAATACAATACGTGAATATGAGAGCAGCTGTCACTTTTGCCCTGGGGACACCTCAGAGGCTTTGTGAATATGTGTCTGTGCAAAGTGATGAAAGTGTGAGTCACACTGAGTCATAGAGATTATTTAGAATTATTTAGCTCAGTTGCTGACAGAAAATCATCTGATATTCACTGGAAAGATTACAAGAATGAGCATGAATAACAATTTGAGCGATCAGCATGACATGAAAGCATGATGGCATCTTTTCGATTACAGGTTCATTTAAATTAATGACTCACTGAAGATGTGGGCCAATTATTTGCAATTTGATCCTAACGGTTTTTTTTCTGACAGGAACTGCTTTATTATTTTTCCTGAAAAGAATACACATTTGAATAAATTCTCACATATTTTTATACTCATATTTTTTCACTGGTAAAACTTGACTTTCTTTTTTCTTTTTAGCTTACAAAACGGGGGGGGGGGGGAAGATGCCATTCATCTACAGTTAAATTACTAATTCAAAACCTTAAATAACGTGAACTGTTAGAGGAAAACCTCAAATATGTGTTGCCAACATCAAGAGAGAAGAGGGAGTGCATAAGGGAGTGCATAAAAGTCTCCTGTTACTTACCTCTAGCAGAAAAGTGACATGTTGGGGTCACTCATTGCATGTCATCAGAAGGCAGATTCGATGAGAAACTAATTCATCTGTAGGTTGTACCTTGAAAAAATGTCTCTTTTTTTTATTTTTATGAATATGCAGTAGAGGAGGTCGGCGCACACATGTCAAGAATCTGAGATAATACATTTCATTTTCCGTTATTCCGAGAACCGCTGCTGATCCCATTAGCACGGATGGGATTTGTGCTAAAGAAAAGGTTTTTTTTGTTTTGGACTTCAAACTGCTATAAACACAATAAATCCAACTCAATGTATCACTCTGATCAAAAGAGTGTTTGAAGATATTCATTCTGACACTGGCATGAAGTTACCCTCAGGACTAAAATGTTCTCTTTCATAATGTATTAATTGAGCTTCAAAGCTCAAGGCAGTTCTCTCTAAACTTTAGCTCCACTAAACGCCACTAACATGTGTTAAACACAAAATCATTACACCAATAAATTTTGTTGCTTTGGTTTTTAGCCCGTCTGGATTTTACATTTGTATTCAGTTTTGCTGCCAGTGAATAGTGCATCATCTACAGTGAATATTTTGTGATTACACCTAGAATCTTCCATCTCTATTCATTTCTCAGCAGAACCAACTTGTTTCCGTTCCTCAGTTTGTTTTGTTGTATGAGTGAACTGAAAGCTGCTTCCCTTGTCCAAGATAAATAAGATTAGAGCCAGTATGACAGAAAAGCTTTGATTGGCTGAAGGCAAACACAACAGGATGTAATTTCTATACAACGTATGACTGAGTGAAATGTTACCGAGAAAAAAACCCTGTATATAAAGTTCTGTTAAATGCGTGTTTTAACTCATTTGTTCATAACCTCAAAACACAAACATAAGTAGATCAGTAGATCAGATCCACTATCTCATATCCCAACCAACTGTTTGAGTCTTGCGGTTATTTAAAGGCTTCAAGCTAAAAAGGGTCAAAAGAAAAACATTCTGCAAAAACAAAGATGTATCTGCAGGATTAGCACTCATCCTGATGAGAAACGGAAAATGGAAATGGAGTGGAGGAAGTCTGGAAGATGACTGGAGGAAACAATCTTACAAGAAGGGTAAGGAAGCTGAAGAAATGGAAATGCACTGGGAGGTCTTCATCTGCTTTTTCAAAACTCAGCTCCATCAAAACAAGAGAAACAGGCGATTATCATTGAGGAAAATTCTCCAAACATGTATGATGAAGCAAAGTTTTTCAGCTCACACACACAAACACACACATATACTTTACTGTAGTTAAAAGAAATAAATCCTTTTAATTCAAGGGTTTTACATATATGACTTAAGCAGACTGACATCATGTAATGTGTATTTAAAAAGAACAGTTTTAAAAAAAGGTTAAAACGCCAATGAACTGGAGCAATGTAAATAAAATCTGGCCCAATTTGCTCTAAATTGATATGGAGTCTGATCAAGTTGTACTGAAAATGACTACTTTATGTTCATACAGAGCCACTGAATCATGACGCGTCATTAACTCTGTTGTGGGATTTTGCTCACATGAGGTTAGATTTAAAAGATTTTAGAACCTGGCAAAAGCCCAGATGACTTTCATTGTGTCCTGATTTGTACAACCGTAGAACGGACAGAGGGCGTACTTTCTTGTACCTTTGAGTAAATATACAAGTCACACTTACATTAGCTTGTTGCTAAAACATATTGCCACCGGTTTATCAGAGGATTGTTTTGGTTTTTTTCATTCATCAGTACTGTTCCACTCCATCTCTGTGATAAAGGTCAGTCTGCAAACACAATGGCTGTCAGCAGCTGGTTGCCTGACTCACCTCCAAACCATCTGACCCTGCAACATATCAGACTGCTTAGCTCAATATACAGACTTTGAAACAAAACAAGTCCTGTGCTCACTCCCTGTAAACTGGACACGTTTCCAGCAGCAGACCAGTCATACATGAGATCGCTGACATGTGCAGGTCACGGTAGGTTAAGTGAAAAGATCTTCTGTCACAACTTTGAGGCTGATTAGAGTTCAGTCATTACTTAGTTTCCATCTGCCAGCCTTAAAAATACATGTAGTCTCACTTGTTAGAGAAGTTAAAAGCATGAAAGATGTTTCAATTCCCGTGCTACACCCAAAGCAAACTTCAAGTTCCTTTTCATGGAGCTTAATTGCCTTTTCCCATGCAGCATCTAATTGCGTTTTCTATGGTGACGTAGTTTCTCAGTATTACATTTACTTAGCTTTTCAGCTGAAGTCTGTGAATGCTTCTTTTTCTTTGCTTCTTGGGACAAGAACAGAGGAGCATGCTTAATGCTCAGCATGACTGCAAATAACAAACATCATGGTTAATAAACTTTGTGCGAAGTGTGCATAATTTACTAACCATATATCAAATGCAAACCCACGCCTCCGGGGCTGCTTAATATTCTCAATTTTTGCAGCCTAACGAGCTTCATGAGCACTACAAGTCTCAAAAGTGAAACAGTGTGTTGTATTTTAAGAAAAGACATTCATTGGCCTGGGAAGGCAGAGAGGGTGTGTGCATTATATGAAAGGGCCAATTGTAATGACAGCAATTAGGAGTGCGTGACTGAGAATCACAGACAAAAAAAAAAAAAAAAAAAATGGGGGGGCAAAAGGTTTAACTGAAACCCAGTGGTGAAGTGAGATAGAAACTCATCAGATTCTTTGAATTGTTAATTTTGCTGTTTTTGATTTAAGCAGTTCTGAAAAAAACTTAGTTGGGAGTTTAACTTCATGAACTTTACTAATTATCAGTCAGTGATTTCAATAAGTAGAGCCACATTTTGCACTGTGACAACCTTACATGCCTATCTCTGGGTATTCAATAGACCAACAAAGTAAAACATATTTGTGAAATGAAAGGAAGCTTATAAGATTTTTTTTCCCCTGAAGAAAATCTGAAAATTGGTGTGTGTCTTTGTTTTTCTAGCTCTTCAGGGTCAGTATTTTGCAGAAACACCGTTGCCTTGGTCTCTGACTCGACTAGCTTTGCATTCCTACAGGATGAAAATGTTTCATGTTCTCACCAGCTTCCCGGTTAAAGAAAGCAACTTCGAAGGACGACCCAGCCATCATATCGCTTTACCATGATGATGGTGGGTTCAGGGTGACGTGTTAATGGTCTATTACATAGTGGCATGCATGTAGGCTGCAATGAGAGGGAGATGCTTGTTAGCCTGGTGGCACAATCCCAACTGTGACGGCAGCGTCATGCTGTGGGAATATTTTACCTCTGGAGAAACGGACAGATTCTTTCTGATTGCTGTAATATTCAGCAAATGGAAATAATTTTTGGTAATTCTAACTGGCCTAAAACAAGATAAGTTTGGTTTGATTTAACTTCAGACAGTGGCAAAAACAATGCATGTATCTTTTTATTTGGCGAACGTAAACCTCTGGTATCAGCTGAAGCTGTTGTGCCCGAAAACAAGCACACAACACATTTAAGGATGAGCTGGTAAGAGGTGTAAACAAACCTGGTGTTTCCAGTGAGAGGCCACAATAACAGGTGCTTCTCTTTTTTTAATGTGTTCGCTTCACCTTTGATGGACCTTTTAGAAAACATAAAGCATTATTACTCGGTTTTCCTGCTCTCTTTTCAACCTCTCTTCCCTATTGTTTCTCTGTTTTGCAACAGGAACATGAATCACTCCCATGAGTGGAGCTGGAAGAGCACTTCGCTTTAAAAACAAGCAAACTGTTCCCTCCCTCTTTGTGTGTTTACTGAAGAGTGGGTTGCTGCCCAGATTTAAGTGAGAAACTGTCGTTGCTTTATGGAGTAAACCCTCGGCCTGGTTGTGCTCATATTTTTTCTGAATCAAGATAAGATTTGAAGCTCATCTCCCTCTATCTTATAAAAACACTTTCAAATCAAGTCAGAAAAACTTTGAGATCTTTAACATCTGCCCAGAATTTCTTTCAGAGAAAACTTTTTAAAGCTACTATCTCAGCACATTCAGCTTAACTGGAAGATTGCCTATCTGTAAATGCACTTCTGTGTTACATAAATAAGCTGCAAATGCCAATGGTTTTGGAGAACTTTGAGCATCACATGCAGTTTAAACTCAAACCAAGCTGATTTAAAGTAATCCCATGATTACTATACAATCAACCACACAAGAGTGAGCGAAGAGAGCCTCTAAAGGGATTCAGAACGAGAGGTAAACACAGACAGGACCCCTCCCATAACAAAACGTCTCCAAACACATTTGAAGTGGCGGGACTCAGTAGAAGCCACGCAGACGCAGACTACCGGTAATGTCTGCCGTGACTCGTTAGTGACGCACTATTTGTTGTTGTGCCACGCTGCAGCGCTCTCATTGTGGGAGAGGGGCACTATGTGCACTTGTTGGGGGGAGGAAAGGGCCGGAGGGAGGGGTTTTGTTGTGAGACAGAGAGGGTGTTCTCTTTTCGTTTCCGTCCTTCCCTGAAAAGGCGACCTCCCGCCCCACCAGCCTCCTGGCCCGTTTCCTCCCCTCTTCTCCAAAGCTTCTGTTGTTCCTTGTATGGATAAAGGATCTGTTCCCACAGCGTGCAGGTCAACCCTCCATGACACGCATGCAAACCTCACAATTTGCATGCAGACAATAATAACGTTGTACTATACTATGTGCACATAACGTAAACGCATAATAAAAGTTGTTTTGGTTTTCCTGATGCTGGAAGGAATTCATTAAACCTTGATTTAATGCATGATTGCTAATTTTTTTTAAAATGAATTATTATTACTAATAACTTTTTTTCATGTCTTTCACAGAAAACCATTATACAAAAACACAAGGAATAAAATTATAGAAGTAATATACATTGATAAATTAGAGAAAATAACACTCTCTGTATTATAAATTCAAATATATATGAAATGAAACAGACTTCATAAAAGTAGGTTTAGGTTTAAATCTGCCAGGAAGTAATATTATTGTTTTGGAGTCACCCACAGCTTTGATGTGAATCTGATGGAGAAAGCTAAAGTTAGAGTGATACATGAGAGCCTATCACCAGATAGTCAAAGCAGTGGAAATATGCAAAAAAAAAGTGTATTGCCAATAAAGATTTTTCAATTGATTACTAAGAAAAGTATAATTCCTTTCCAACATGCAATTTTATTATGAGATTTTAATGAAAAAGTCTAAGCTATGCATATAGAATCAAAACCTTGTGTGGGTGTCAAAATGTCAAAAAAAAAGTAAATATCAATATTGTCTCTTTTCACTTATTCCGGTTTTGTTTACATAGAAGCCCCCCTTCTCCCTGTCCAATGTTGGCAGGCTAAAAATAACGTGCTTTCAAAGTTGTAAACTTGAGAACCTATCAAATCAGTAGCTTGGGTCAAATTTTCCAGAAACTGCTCAAATGTAGTTGTGTTATTAGTGTTTTAAAGATCTTTTTTTCTTGAAAATGTGTCTTCAAAGAAGTCAAAGTAAGAATTGTAACTTTGGGTCATTATAAAGAGTTGAGTGATCACAAATCTTTATGGGATAAGACTGCAACCCCAGACTGTCTGATTTAAAAAAGGAAATGAAACAGACTTCATAAAAGTAGGAGATTTTCTTTGGCAAAACTCATTCAAATCCAAGAGCCAAGTCCTGAACTTGGAGTGGCCCTCTGCCCAGAGCCCTCACTGACTCAAACTTGTTCTCACATTAAAGTCTGGAAACAAAAAGGGGAAAGGAGACCGAGATCTTAAAAAAAAAAAAAAAAAAAAGTTTAGTGGGGGGGGGGGAAATGTGGCAAATTAAGCAAGTCAATATCTTTCATAACACCATGTTATGTAAGTGCCTAAAAGGGCTCAAAAACAGTTTGTACCGGAACAAAATTCAGAATGAAGCTTTTGTGTGTGCCGCTGAACAGGAGAGAGAACACTCTGCTTCCTGTTTGTGTCACATTCAAGCCCCTCCTCGTTTGCTTCCTTCCCTCGGGTTTGATTGTGCACCTGCAGCCTCAGAGCAGCACAAACAATCTCAGCTGTTTGCCACTAGACTGGACGCTGATTTCATCAGGGCCACGGCAGCAAACTGTATATGGAAAACAATGCTGCTCCTTGGTGAAAATACGTTTGTTTTTCCACCGACTATTGACACAGTTAGACAATAGAAAGTCCAGGATGCCCTTTTATTCCTTTGCATTCCTTGCATGACATGTTGACAGCTCACTCTTCGTTACAGTGGTGAATATAGATATTATATCTATCCCATTATGCAGAAGAATGGGAAGAATGTGAACAGATCCTCCAATCTTAAAAATAGGGATAGTTGCTACAGAGATGAGAAGAACGACGTGGACAATATTCCTGAGAGCAAATATAAAGAAAACACAATAATTATGTGAAAATATAATGAGAATATATAGTAAGATTTGATTTAAAGATCACTTCATTCGCAGAAACATTTGGAAGTACATTTCTTTGGGTATGACTGGAAGTGCTTATCTTCAGGCTGTCATAATGACTGACCTGAGTTGAAGTCCAGTCTGACCCTGTCCAAACTTGTCTAGTTTTTCCGTTTCCTTTGGCCACAATTTACTTACATAAAAAACTTTAGAACAAAAGACATTTGATTTCATCATGAAATTCATGCATGAATCATCCCAATACTTGAATTAGATTTCATAACCGCACCAAGACGTGATTTAGATCCTGCTTAAAAAATCATTCCCGCACCATGGTGCTGCCATCGACATGTCACAATGAAGCAGGTGATTTGCTGTGTTAGTGTTCAATTTCACAAGGTGAATATATGTAAGCAAAAAATACATTTGATTCGACCAGAACACCTTCTTCTACCTCCTTGTATTACATTTTTGTGAAACCACATTTACTTCAGCAATTGTTCTTAAATCGTTATTACCAATAAACTCAGAGCTGTTGATCCCTCAAGCATTAAAAAAACAGAATTCATTAAGTGATGAGCTAGTTTTGTGTGAAAAATAAAAGAATAAGCAATTTAAAAATTGGTCTTTGCTTTTGGACTCGTATGAAATTGGGTTTAAAGGAGAAATTAATCATGCAGACATAATCACTTCAAGAATGGGGCATTTCTAAATATATTTGTTAGATGCTTTTGCCTAACAATATAATTTATAGATAGACTTTTTATGCTTTAAACATTTTTAGGGCATGCTGCACCTTTTCTATTTTGCTTTTTCCATTTTCTTCCACATTCAACCACATTCAAAAGCCAATGATGAGCCAGTGATGTCTGCAGAATTACTTTATACTTTATCATTCTGAGTAAAATATTGCGATGGCGGAAATTTGACTGGAGAATGCCGACAAACCCCTATTTTAATTTGGACATGTAGCAGGGAGCAGAAGCACACAGCTACACAAATCCATTCCCTCCCACTGGATCCGATGCCACATCTGCAGACGGTGTAGGAGTGGTTTACAGTAAAACCACCGGAGCTACAGAGAAATTACAGAAGTAAATCAAAACACTCTCAGTCTGTGCTCAATCCCAGATGTATCTTTATACTTTTGTTTTTAGCAGGAGCGTGGGCAGCCCACATCCCACCTCAAACCTCTGTTGGCTTAACACTTTACTGCTTGGACTGGAGAGGCAGCAGAGTGGGCATTTCATGCAGATATGGAGGATGAAACTGCAAGGAAGTCCGTGCCTACACTGTGTCTTTAAAAGAGAAGGTTATACATGCATGTGTGTTTCACTGACTCCTTGTAAATATTTACTTTGCACGGACTGTCAGTTTCAATTAGACAGTGAATATGAATGGGAGTGGAGGTGTAATTAAGAATGTAAGAGGTCTGAGGAGAAAGAGGGAGATGACAGATGTGGTCTACTCCTTTGTAAAGGTCCTGACTTTTATATTATATCCACATGATAGCATGAGTTGTATTCTCACTCACGCAACATTGAGCACATTTCTAAAGAAGTGCAAGTCACAACTATAAAAACCAAAAAAAAAAAAACAAAAAAAACTCCCAGTGATTCAGATGTTTTTCATCAGTGGAAAAGCAGTTTGTACTTTTTGGCGGAACCTTTTGGCTGACCTAGTAAATCCTATTTTTTTCTTTTTTAGGTGTGCAGGTTAGCACAAAATGTCCAGCGTTTTTTTTTTTCTCCCCAAAGAGGATGTTAGGTGGGTCTGTCTGGGTGTGTAAATGTGGGCCATGCACGTCAAGTTGTTATAAAGCTCCCATCCTCAAAGGATATCTGTGTGTGTGACATGGAAGTGAGGGGTGCATGCAGGAAACAGGCCGTCTGTCTTACTATCATCCATCATTGGCGTGCCATGCCAAATCACACACAAAACTGGAAGAGGCACTGTGCCTCGAAAGGTATCCACACAGTTTCTTTTTCTGATTTTGTCAGTATTATAACTGCAAGGTATTTTATTAGGATTTTACATAAGAGAACAGCACAAAGTAGTGTATATTCAAGGAAAAAAAAAAAACAGTTGAGGAATCCTTAGTTAGGCAAGGCTGCGTGCAAATTGCAGATGTTGTACAATTGCTGGGATTATTAGTTAATCTTACAGTTTGCAACATTCTGCTTTGAACAGTGAACTTGTGAAAATAGTGTCTGAACAAAATAAATCACTAAAAAAGGTAGATGTAATGGATCCTTTAGGTCCTAGAAAAGTTAAGTCATTTGGAAAATGGATTCTGCACTTTGGTGTTCCTCTTTTAGTCTGGATTATGTAACCAGGTAACAACATCGACCGGCCCCTGTTTCCTGTTGTGCTGCGTTGTCGTTCTGTAGGAGTGAGAACTCCATCCCTGCCAAGCCAGCTATGAGGAGAAGAAAGGGACAACTGTTTTCATCTGATACTCAAACAGATCCTCTCTGCTGGTTCGAAGCCCGCTCAAGGCTGACAGCAGGAGAAAGCGCGCGCAGATGACGACTGACGTTTGAAACCTTAGTCACCGATTGCATAATCAAACACCTGCATTCCCCCTGTTGTTTCACCATATAAAGGCTACAACATGCTGAAAAAGGGATTTTTTTTTTTGTGCTGTGGAGGTTGTATCCATAATCACCAAACTAACTCGTAGACAGAGAGTGACATAATAGATTAATGAGGTTTTACAGACAAACAGTTACTTCAACGAAATAAAAACATTGTCTTTATGATTGACTATGGATTGTTTATTTTGGAAAGCGAGGGATGATAAAGGCCTATGTGATTCACAGATGTTATTATTGCGGTCAAAACATCACTCAGTTTAATCTGATGCCTTATCATGGTTGATAAAAGCTGATGAAAGTGAAAAAAAAAAAAACATGATCTCAACCCAGTCGAGGCTGCGTGGTGTACATGTTTTCTAGCTGCAGTCTTTCAGAGACCTTTCTGCTCTGCAAAGTGAAAACACAGATTATTGCCCCCATATTGTCTCCAGACAGGGTCAGGGGGCTTCCAGGCGCTGAGTCAGACCTCTTACTGGAAGGCCTGCCTGCGTCACCCATCTTCCTTTCCCCTGCTTCTCTCCTCACCCACACCCCTCTGTTTATCCCACATATCGGGCTTCTGTTTCTCATCACTTGGCTAACATGACGCATAAATATTAGCCAAAATGCAAAGCACCTGTGATCACATCTAATGACATCCTGTATCACAGTTTCTAAATGCAACACTTAGAGGAATTCCTCACAGTAAGAAGCGGTACTGCCAAAGCGCCCCACCCCTGTGCTCCTAAGTCTCATAATAGCCCACTCCATTCCCTGATTCTCGGGTTTAACCCCCCACCCCCCTTCTTTCCCCTCTTTTCCCGAACTGTAATGATCTCACACAGCTGTCACTGTGTAATCCCATCCACACTCATGGCAGCATGCATTACCCCTGCTGCTGGCGGCTTACACCACTTGTTTTGTGTGTGTGTGTCACAATTTCCCTGAAATCCAAAATTCACTGGAAGTCAAAGATTTTTGAATTAAATGTTGCAGCTTGTATAATTCTGCAGAGAACACTCTTCATCATTTGAACCAATTTTAACACATTTTTTTAAAAATTGGAAACAAACACAATTTCAGTTGAAAATGTAAATCCTGCAGAGTTTTACAATGTTCTGAACCGTTCTAAATATGCAAATGTTGCGTATGTGCAATTAATTGTTTTGGTGTCAATATAATTCACATTGCCACTGAAACCATTGAGATACTGGCAACGTATGACTACATCCGTTACATTTGTGTTGCCATTTTATCCAAACATAAAAATAAAACTTGACTTGTTTCCCTCCGATCTTTAAGTGTTTTGCAAATTTTTTAGACAAATTATCACAAAAATGCTCAAATGTAAAAAAAAAAAATAAAAAAAAAAATAAAAGAATTACCTCCATTAGGGCACTTCAATAAAATTTTATTAAAACCCCGGTTCGAACCAAAAGAGGGACCAATATTATTTGACTGTGGGTGCTTTGCCGAACTATACAAATGGTAGATTGGTTGTCAAAGCTGGTACAAAATGTCCCCCAGACAGATTTTCTGCATGGTTGGTACAAAATGCCCACATGTCAAAAAGCATGTGTACCGAATGAGGACCCTTACTGAGTCAAAGAAAAGGAATTTGCTCTCATTGTTATTCCTGCTAAAGATTTGAAGTTTGAAATTGAAAAAAAATATCAGCAATAAATTTGAGCGTTAGAATGTGCCAGAAGTAATCTTAAGGGAAGATCATAGTTTTTTTTTTTTTTTTTTACTAAAACCTTTTGGCATTATTTTATACTTAAATGTCTTTGTGCCAAAGAAAGAAAACACCAGGGTGTGAAAAATTTGGTTAATCCTGGAAAGACTCTACTTTAACCAGGAAACAGGTTTTTAAATCAAAGCAGTTATGTCAAGCGTTTCTCTTATGTTTTTGCTGCATTTCAGTCGGAGCTTTTGTGAGTTGATCCAAACCTTTTATGTTCTTCTAACAGTGGTCAACATTTCATCAACCCATCAAGTTTGGAGAGTTTAATATTTGAAAAGGAGGTCTACATTATGAGTAGAAAATAAAATGAAGGAATATGTGTGTCTGTGAAGCCACGAGATACATTCTATTTGTGGAAAACACCAAACGTTTTCAAGAAGAACCAAATAATTAACATAAATTAAAAAAAAAAAATTCATATTGAGAAGAATATTGTTAATTCCCAGCTGGGTATTAACCAGTAAAAGATATATTTATTGTACCTTGCATATTTATGTTATCAGAACATAACACATCAGCACATAACAAATGTAATTAAATGTCATCCTGATTTAAGGTGACACCTCAATCAGCCTCCACTTAAGAGGTCATGGTTAAACTTGTTGGACAAGACACTACCTAACTGGTCTACTGTCTGTTAGGATCTGTGTTTTCTGTGTAGTTTTTCTGTTAGTCCAGTTTCCCCTGTGAATCTGTCTTCCCTGTTGATTGCTCCCAGCTGTATCCCGTTCCCTGATTACCTTCCCTGTGTATTTAACCCCACCTGTTGTCTTTGTCTGTGTCGGATCCTCGTCGTGTCTCACGTCTGTGTCTGTTCCTGTGCTGCCAGTATTTTCTGTTGTTCCTCCTGGTTTATCATTAAATTATCTAATTTCATCATGACTACCTGGGATTCCCGGCGTCTCTCTCACCACTCTCAACCACACAGCGTGACACTGTCAGCAACAAATATTTGATGAAGGCCTATCTTTTATAAATGCAGGTAATGCCAAACAAAAAGAGTGTGATGTCATATCCAGTAGACAACAATACAAACAGATGTTGAAAATATGATGGCGTGAGCTGGGTTTTATCACATTTACAATAGCAGCTTTGGCTTCATTTGTAACAGGAAATCTTCATCAACATTTTTGGCAGGCGGCGATGTGAACCATTCACAAAAGGAGACAAGTCTTTAAAAGTATTCATAGACCCTGTTGAATGTCAATTACTACCAGTGAAAGATGCAAGTGCCTGCACGTCTCTGCCTCCATTGGAGTGCTTTTGTCTCAGAGTGCTTCAGATCCATGAATAGATGACCACAGCCGGAAGCTGTGTGCTAAGGGTGCCTGGCGTGGGAGCGTAGGAGTCGGATTATTGAAATGAGAAGAACCCGCAGCCCCAAACGAGTCAGAAATCCGCTATTTTTGCCTGAATGGTGATGTGTCAGAATGTAAGAGGCGTCTGTGATCAGAGAAACCGAATGCCGCCTACAACCTCAGAACCCGGGCATGCTTCAAGACTAAATCGGTGTTTATGTAATTTGACATTTATGCAAGGGAGAAAAGGATCTGCCTGGATGAGGTGGATGGTGGTAATTGAGGGGGCGGGTGCATGTGCAGCCATCTTGCTTTAATTGCCATGCATTAGGTGAAATTAGAACGTGGGAAGGAGCGTTACATATATATTTACAGTATGCTCTAAACATTTAGAAAAGCAGATGAGGTGTATGAGATGTGTTTGTACAGTCATACTAAGTGAAAAGTTCAATCTGTCCAACTTCAGTGGTATCTACATGGACATACCCTAAAAACACCAGTCAAAAATGCAAAAATGTATTGCTGTTGTTTTCCGAGACCGTTGTTGCCATGATCTCCCGAATTTCTCTCTAATTCAGGCAAAACTTTGTTATGAGTTGAATGACGTCTCTTAGGTTGTGGGATGATGAAATCCTTTTGGTTCCCTGGGAGTAGGGATTATACTCCCACTGAGAGTCAACAACTGAGATTACATATTTACACAAATCAGGTGCAATTAAATGGCTTAGGAGTGCTGCAGCATAAGCAACTTACTGGCAAGGACCACGCCACAACACACAGCTTAAAAGATTTCTGGGAGAGATTTGTGGATGTTGTTGGAGAAGCAAATTTGATGGAATCATGTAGGGAGAATTGCTGCTGGAGTTGGAGACTCAGAGTGTTGGTTCTGTCTCAGTACATTGACTCCTAAAGGCCAAATAAGGACCCTCCCAAATGTTAGGGCAGGCTGAACAAATATGTCAAGTGGGTGAGAGGTTACAGAAAATGAGGGATGAAGGAAGTAGAGATGAGAGGGATGATGGAGGTATGAACGAAAGATGGCGGCAACGAGGAATGGAAGAAGAACAGAATCCTTTGCTACATTCTTCTCCTTATTTGCTGTTATTTCAATTTTTAACCTTTTCCTTTTGTTTTTGTCTCTTCATAGAAGTTGCATCATGTCTGGCGTTCTGTTTAGTTGTGACACCTTCCTCCTGCAGTTGATGACTCGCTTGGTCCTGTATTTCAGTGTTTCTAGACAAGTTTATTGGCTGAGGTTTGGTTGTGACTAACTAGCTTTTAAAACCAGCTCAGAGATCATCTGTTTAGTTGCATTTTTCTCCAAGATGAAGTCACTAACGGAGCCGCCACTGCCATTCACTTCTTACTTTTCTCTAACGTAAAAGTACTTTTTTGCACCGTGCCTGGAGATGGCATGTGTTGTGAACAGGCACTATTTAAATGAACTAAATTGAGTTAAATGAGGTGCTGAAATAATTAATCATATAAGGGAAATGAGGTAGTGATGCAGGTTGAAGGATGTTGGGATGAAGAAAGAAGGAGTACAGGAAGCATAATGAAGAAAGTAAGGATAAGGAATTAAAAGAATCAATCGTGGATAAATGTGTGAGATGAATGTAAGAGGTGTGGATGGTGGATAATGAAGAAACAGATGAGGAAAGAAGAAGGTAGGAATGAGGAGTGAAGGAGGTAGGGAGGAAGAATGAGAGATGAAGGATCTCTGGATGAGGCAGGTATGAATGAAGGATGAAAGGATAAGCGAGGTAGGAATGATGGATGAGGAACCAGGACTAACGGATGACGACAGTAGAGTAATGGGAAAATGGATGAGGGATGTTAGAGATTTCGATGAAGGATGAGGGCTTAATGAGGTTTAGATAGGAAAAGAATGAGGCAGGAATACAGGATGAATAATGAAGGGATAGTGGATTGTTAAGATTAGGATAGGGGACAAATGAGGTTGGGATGGTGGATAAGAGTTGAAAGAGGTTGAATCGATTGACAAGGGTTGAAAAAGAAACCTCTGGTAGTAACAGAGGGTGGACAATGCTTTGCAGGAAAGTTGAGTATAAAAGACATATAAATGCAACCACACCTTTAATTACCCAGACTGCAGGGTAGTTAGATGGGTGGTTGAGGCGTGGTCCTGCTGCTAAACCATACTCCATTTGTATGACTGGCTTTAAAGAGTTCTCAGAGCACATGTTGTGGGGAAGTGATCGAATAAAGTAAAAAAATAAAACGTGTTTACAATCCCACACTCTCAAACATTTTTGATTAAAAGTAGAATCAAGATAACCAAAAGGTTGTAAATTTCCTTTAAAATCTTTTATGTTAGAGTTTAAAACCATAATGAATCCCTCTTTTAATTGCACCTCTGCTCATCAAGGACACAATTGCTATTATAGACATCAAAAGTAGGAACTTTTTATTGCCAATTAGCATATTAATTAAACTATCTTGCCCACACACTGCAATCCTGTTAAATTTTTATTGGAAAAATGAGGTGCCCAAATAAAAACCCATAAAAGAAGGTTCACTAAAATAAGACAAATTAAATTGTAGTGTAGTTTATGAGCTGCATTTTTTGTAACTGATTATCAAAAGTAAGCCTTCAGATATACATAATTCCTTATACCTCCACATCATATCTGAGTCCATGAGACAACTAAAAACATGTTGAATGACCCCAAATATGTACAAAAATGGGCCTGCTTGTGTCAGATGTGAGCTCAAGCAGTCAAAGACTCAAAGCCTTAAATCTACACACTGGTTCTTTAAAACAACATGCAGGCATTCGCATGGGGTAATCTGCTCAAACCACAGGTTATATTTGAGCTTCATTCAGGCTGGGTGAGTTTAAACTGGTCTTGACTTTTTCAGCTGTTTCAGGTTAGAGTGGAGGTAAGTGATGTCAATATAAATAAAATCAGTTTCAGGTACAGTGTATGAGCTGTGGGGCTACATCAAGAAATAGTTCAACATAACTTTGAATAGTTTGACATAAGTAAAGATCTGTCATAGAAAGGTGGAGTCTTCTGAAAATTAGCACATTTGCCTTTTAACAGCTGCTCCACTGATTGCAAAGTTCAGAAGTAAAGAGCACCTTTATGCAGAAAATTACTTCAAAAACCTTGTTCTGAAATCTGGATGCAATTCACTCCATTAGCAACACAGCCCTGCAGAAAACAGTGAGGGGAAACTTATGGTCGTCTGTTCAATAGAGACCATAATGTTTTTACACCTTTTCATTAACTTTTATACAGACTTTTTCTTACCTGGTCAAGGCAAAACTACAAGACTTACAGCTGTAATTGCAGTAAAATGTGGTCCTCACTTTCAGATAGTTCCATGAAAAGGCTATCAGTATTGTGAAGTACAGTTAGAGATTAAATAAAATGGACCATGAAGACTTATAATGAAAGATGTCTAAAGCATATACTGGTATTATAATTTGTATTTGAGTCTATCTACAATATTTACCATATCTTATTGATAGGGTGGAGGGTCTTTTGTTTCTGTTTTTGTCTTGTTATCTTTTGAATGTTAATATGTTTAAAAATGTCATTTCATTAAAATTGAAAATTAATAAAACAGCTTTGAAAAAAAGGTGGTTCCAGAAAATACTCGGGGGGAGGGCTACATACAATCCACATTACTTTGAAATATTTATTTTGTAAACATCTTTGTTCTTCTGTTTTACAGTTAAGCAGTATTTTTTGATGGTCTGTCTCTTTATAGGCTGCTTCATTTACAGCCTTTTGACTCGTAAGCCACCGAGACCACCACACATCCACACACAGAAACGCATTCCTGGGGGGAAACCTTACACCTTCCATATTTCAGCTCTCCAACAAAAACACCAGCTCCTCTTGCAAGCCCTGAAAACACAGAACTAACCGAGGAGAGGCTCAGCCAATCAGAATCTTTGTAGATTTCGATTTTTGTGCCAGCTCTTCAAGTATTGGTCCGAGTATTCCTTTGAGGCTGCCGCCCCTGTCCGCTGATTGGCTAGTTTTCCCGGCTCTAGTGAAGTCATTTGAATACGTTTCGCTTTGTGGGGCTCAGTCAACACAGCCCTGCTGGTTCAAATAATTGACTCAAATATCAGGAGCGGAGACACACAATGAAGAAGAGTGCCATACGGACACATTGCTGATAGACTTATATGATCTTTTTAGCGATAGTGTGGAAGACTGTACAGATAGTTTAGATAGACATAGCTCTTATTCGAGTTAAAGCGCTTTTATTCGGACTTTGAGCGCCGTAAGTAAGAGGTAAGTTTTTTTTTCTTTTTGCTTAAACGTTATGTCTACAGATTTAGGTGCACTTAAATGGTTTTCACTTGATTTTTTTTTCTTAGAGAATGTACTTGCATTCATTTTAATAATATTAAGTATCACGAAAAGACTGAACATCCTAAAAGAAAAAGCGTGATATCAACATGTTTCAAACAGTTTTTGGTTCTTTGAAAGACAAATGCAAAGTTTAGTCTCTCTAGGTGACAATAATAACGTCCAATTTCTTCCCTGTGGAGTCACTGCATTTGTTGTTGTTATTGTTTACCGCCCATGTGAGTTTATAATTAGACTGGCAGTCAGATAGAAGCAAACATTACTCACCCAGCACCTGTGGTTGCACAGCATGGTTTCTCTACAGTCAGCCTCTACTTTTTTTTAACTGTGTTATGACTCAGTAAGAAGCTCATAATGTGGAACAGGCGTGTGGTCTGCTGTGTGAGAGAGAAACTTACAGATTTTGAGTGTGTGTGTGTGTGTGTGTCTGTAGGGAAAGAATGGGAAAATGTGTGTGAAGCTTGATGTTTGGCCAGGCTTTATTCCTCCCTTCATTGGCTGTAATCTGGCACCTTCAAGCATCTTCCAAGCATTTTCTCTACAGGCAGCATAATTAATTATTGGTTAACCTTAGTTACTGTTACTACAGAAGCGAGAATATCAGATTTGAAAATAATGAAATAAAGTTACAATGTTCCATGTAGTAATTGGTGAAGTTTTGTGTTTTTATGTAATTCACGTTGAAATTAAATAAAAGCATAGGTATTTTTACTTTTTTTTTAATTTACCCTGCAAAAACTTGCAGAAAAACAGTACAATATATAAAAGTAATATAAAATACAGGATTTCAGTTTTATGTAACGTCTGTTTTAATGTAAAGATTTAAGCAGAAATGAAAACAGAATAAAGTAAATAATACCCCTCAGGTGCTTATTTTATAGAATATTTTAGCTTTTCTGGCAATGTGCAGAAACAAGTGGGGGAGGGTCTGTGCTGTGTGTGTGTGGTCCATACTGTAAACACAACTCTGGTCACTCTAGATCTCATTAAAAGAATTTGGAATGGTATTATGGAAAATTTCAACAAGCTTTTAAAAACCTTTGTGACAAATGGTCTGAGGTGTTCCTAGAGTCTTGAAAAGTCTGGAAAAATACATAATTTGAATGTTTTCAGACACTAGTCCTTATTCTATTATATAACAAATAAAAAAAAAAAAAGAAACGATCCTCCTGTCTGCATAAGGAGCTTTTTACACTGATTTATTTGGATGCTGTCCTCTGTCTTTAGTCTGAGATAACTTCTTGTCCAATTCATTGATTGTTTTGGTTTTTAAGCTGTTTTAAATATCCCATAAAATAAAAGCAATAAAATGACCACGCTGATAAATGTGAAGCAAATTTCATGATTTGTTGAACTTACAAGCCCCAAACAAATGGATGTTTTGCACTCAAATGCCAAGAAAGTTACAGAAATCCCAGCGGAAAGCTAGATTTCTTTCTAATTCTTTTTTTGGAGCACTGAATTAGATTTGTAGACAAGAGAAACTGTGTGTGTGGGAGAGAGCTTAGAGCCCCGCAGCTGAGGAGATAACGTGTCTTTATCCTTTTTTGTCTCTGGGTTAATACTGTACTAGCCTACCAAATGATCCAAGCAGCAGGTGTGTTTGTGACACAAACCTGAAACCACGAGGTATCCCTTGCTTCAATGCACTGCTGGATAACCTGTTTATCAGTGAATCTGGCTTGGGCTCTGGTTCCTTTATCAGATTGTCGTAATGGTCACTGGGTCTGCCTAAAGTGGCTGCAGGATCCCCCTTCTGACCCACACGCTTCCTCAAGCGTTTGTTTGGGCTCGGGGCTGTTTCCTCGTTATGTTAGTGGAGCACTTTTCCCGCTACGTGAATGACGTGGGAAAGCTGCATGATGAATTAGCTGTGAGTGTTACCCAGGCTGTTAAAGCAACATTCGGTAACCCTCAAACACACAAATGTGTTAAGTGGAAGCAAGTGGTTGATTATCTTTTTCAACTGGCATGAGGAAAATGCTAAAATATGCCTGCTTCTGTGAAGCTCACCTTATTTTGTGTTTATGTTGTGTTAGAACTAAAAATGCACCATTTATTGGTCGCTACCAATTTTTGGCTTTGTTTGAGGATACCGTGCATCCAGTCACAAGTTCCTCACCTTTATTTGTTTGTCATGAAATTAGAACTAGTTTACTAATGAAAATGCTACTTGATTATGTGTTTAAAGACAAAAAAAGGTGAGTTTTCACTTTATGCATAACAGATTTCATCCATCCATACTGAACTTTTTTTTTTAATTTACTGTATACTGTAATGTTTATTTTAAATGACTTGCATTGAAAGTGTGTGTTGTTTCAATTAAAAGTAAGCTTTTATTAAACCAGAAGTTTAATAAAATTATATAAAAAGTCTCAATATCCAACCTGATAATACAAGAAAAAAAAAAAAAACCCGGTTGATTTTGATCACTGGCTGATTGTTTAGTGCATCAGTTGTTAGAATGCATCCAAAACCTTAGAAGGTTACTCCTGATTTTAACTTTTTAACTTAATTCAACAGAGTTGCTGTGAGTGCAAAACCAAAATCAGGAGTAGCAGGAAGAACTTGCTAAACTAGTAAATGTATGAGTTTTGACCTCTGAGCTTTTCTTTTGACCTTACAACAAAGATGGTAGCTGAGATTTTTTTCTTGGTTTCATTTTCTACTCGAAATAACTTAATTTACCAGTTCTGTTGGCTTTAATCAGATCTTGTTAAATATACATATGAATCTGTTAGAGGTTGAGAGCATATCTGGGTGTAACCAAAAGTATTTAAATGGAAACTAATCACATCACTGTGCACTTTAGTCTTTCTTCGCATAACCTGAATGTCACCCATGACATCCATCCAGTG
The DNA here is from genome assembly GCF_001443285.1 of Poecilia latipinna. Classification (NCBI taxonomy): domain Eukaryota; kingdom Metazoa; phylum Chordata; class Actinopteri; order Cyprinodontiformes; family Poeciliidae; genus Poecilia; species Poecilia latipinna. Next base: position 175,734 of record NW_015113563.1, read on the forward strand.
ATATTAGAGAAATTTCAAAGTGAAACTTTTGCTCCCTTTTGTTTTCTGGATACTTGTGCAGCACATGTAAAACCATCATTTGCAATATGGATGACGAAGGATTCATGTCATCTAAGTCCAGGTTAACAAGTATGACTTAGGAATGTCCTTCAGTCTTGAATGCATTCCTTGCTCACACCTCATACCTGTTGTTGTCTTATTGGTGTCAAAGTACATGAGGTGCAGAGTTCAGCTGAGATAGCAGCTCTGGCACGTTTCCACTCTGACAAACTGTTTTACAGCTACTCTTATCAGATGCAGGTTGTTCCTTCAGTCCCAGAAACCTCCCAAATGTTCGGTGTGTGTTAACTGCTTCATGCTGGACTTCAGTCTTAATGAGGACAGGTTTCTATTGTACTAATTAAACTGTATTCTGCTTTCAGATAAGCATCCAGACTGTATAGAGCTTCACAAGTGGTTCCAAGGATGAAAGTTGTTTTTTATTTTAATTTGACTGGAAGTCTTTTGAATATCTGTGCAAACAGTTTTTTTGTTTTTGTTTTTGGTCAGCATGTACAGTCAATTTGCTTTGAATAAGCACAAAACAGAATGACCGAGGTAGCCGCGGACTGTTTGCATGCTATTTTTCATGAGTGCAAAGTTTTGCTGTCGGTCAGTGCTGCGTGTGCATAAATGTGAAACCTCAAAGTCTGTTTTGCACAATTTTTGGAGTTGCTGCTGTCTGTCCTTGAGGTTTACGAAACGCTTAAGTCAACACGTTGGTCTGGAGGTACTCCTTTTCCCAAGAGCACACAGACATTTACATTTGCACCTAAACATTAAGAGTAGATTATGACTTTCTGGCTCAAACTAAGGTTTGCTCGTACGACTGATTGAAAAATGATCCTAGGAGCCAGAGTGTGCGAAAGCTGCTGTGTGTGTCCAATGTGCTCTGATCTCTTCTGATCTCCTCCTGGGGGTCTTTGTGTTTTTGTTAATGCCATGACAGGAGAGATAATGCCTCTATTGTTGTAGAACCCCCACCATCTCGTTGGTCTCAGCAACGCACTGTGCTTGTTTTGAAACCATGCGGAACGTGGAAACTTTAAAGATTGTGCATCAGAAGAAAAAGGTATGCAAAACATTAGGAAAACAACAAGAAAAGCACCAAACTGTTTGAATCGATCAAAACTGACTTCAAAAAGCAGGCTAACCATTTTAGGTCTGTATGGAGAGATTTAGTGAGAAAGTAGCTTTTGACTAGATGTTGATTTCTAGCTTGAAGACTGCTGACTGACTGGTCGGAAACTCTGGAATCCAGTCTGTTTTCTATCAGTAAAAACAAAACTCTTTGGTATCAATGCAATTATCTAGAGAAGAAGACTCTTTCAGTATCGGTGTGAACAATTTACTTCTTATGAAAGAGAGCAAGAATTCCAGCTGATAACAAGAAGGCTGAACAAACCAAAGTGATGTTTTCAAAATATGTGCGTAATGGGGCACACTCTATTTGGAAATGTTGGAAAATTTTGGGAAATCTCCATCTTCTGCTGCTTAATGCTAATCATGCTAACAATAAAGATGCTAAGACAGATGAAGGTGTAATTTTTTTTTTGTCTTTATTTAAAATGTACACAAAATTTAGTTGAACAGTAAACTTTGTGAGATCGCCTCTGCTTCCAAAGTATAAATAATTAATGTGTGACTGAGGCAGAAGGCTATAAGAATACAGACAAATCTGAATTGTTTTTAGGCAGGATCGAAAGAAAAAAAATTTGAAAAAAAAAAAAAAAAAAAAAAAAAAAAGGGTCATCGGAAATTTCCCACAAAACAATGATTGGTGCGTTTCCAGTACTTGAGGAAAAGTTTTCTGCATTTCTGTCTACCCACATCAAACCGACCCATAAGGCTGCAGTTTCAAAGTTTGCAAGCGAGCGAATGCAAACAATCCCCTTTAATATGCAGCTATTTTGCCGATGCCATTTTTAATCCGTCCGAAAGGGAATCCAACCTATGATTTAGAAAGAGTGCAATTTCAGCACCGCAGTGTGGAAGCCACAACAACCCAAAACGGGGTCAACTATTCAGGAAGTGGGTCTGGAAAAATCGCCACTGGTTTCGAATTCCGAGACATGCTACCCCACTGAAAACATAAACACAGAGACACAGAGGAAATATTAGCCATTGGACTCTTATCTCAGCTTTTAACGCCTTTGACTTTGTTTTTCGGTAAAGACGCTGTGATCTTTTAACCGAGTCAGAAAGTTAACAGCAAGCTGAGATCACAGAGTGTAGAGTTGGACAGGCCTCCTCAGGCAGGATGCCAGAAGCTGCGGTATCCTTGTGACTGTGTGTGTGTCTGCATGTTTGCATTGCTCCTCCCGTCTTGCATTTGTGTGTGACTTGTGCATACGAGTCTGGATTATGCTGGCATCGGGGCAAGGCGCCATGGTGGATGAGGGTGTGTGAGAGAGTGTGTAAGATGTTGGCTGAAACAGACTCCACAGTTGGCGCAGGAATGGACAAACAAAACTCTGCTGGATTCCTGCGGGGTTTTCTGTTTTCTGGCACACGCGTGTGTGTGCGCCAAACGTTCCAGACGTATATATGCATGGGATTCATGGACAGTAGCAGGATAAAGATGGCTCCAGTGCTAAAGTACGCTCCACTGGCGATCTGGGATCAGCTTACCGACCTCGGATCCAATTATTTTAACTGTTAAGACAGAGAAATCATTGCTGACTTGAGAGATCATCCATTTGTCATGATGTTTTCCGCCCACATGCTGCACTACTGCCAACAAGTTCACTTCAAGAATGTGGTAAACGATACAGTGAAATAGGGTGGAGCACACATTTCTTACGAGCTCATTTGTAAAATTCCCAAGAAATGGACTCATTGGAGAATCATTTCCAAAAAAGATGGCTTTATAAAGCGTTGACAACACCAAATAACAAATAGAGGAGATCTAAAATTAAGCGATTAGGTGCGATTATCGTCACAGACACTTGCTGAGTCTCGGCTTTGAGAGACAGAGTGAGATATTTTCACAATAGCTGAACGCAGTTTAAACATCAACCACATTCCCAGGGCATGAGGTGGACAGGGATACTGTAACACCAGGAAATCTACAGCACTGCAGGAGATATAGCTTTGTCTTCATGTTGACTGAAGGGTAGTCAGCTAACTACAAAAGTAATACATTAAATAAAGCTGGATTAAATGATGTGGTGAGAACGTGTTATTATAACTCTGCCTTACTGCAATTAAGCCAGTCTTAAACCTAAAAAAACCCCATAATTTAAAACGGCAGCAGTGGCTTTTGAGGAAATGGTTCACCATAAAAAAGAAATATGATGGTTTTGGATATAAAGGGAATTAGTTGAAGTGAATTTGCTTCATTCAACACCTCTTTGAAACTTGTCTGGTTCAGTTTGTATTGATTATGGATATTTTACACTGAAACAGTGTTTGAAAATGACTGCTAATTATTTTTTTTAAATATACTCCACCCTTCCACCCACAACATATCCACACATTAAAAAAAAAATAAAAAATAGGGCGAGGACTTTACACGGCTTCACGATGCAGGCTTAGTTCCCCTTTTTGCTCATGTATTTCTAACATAGCATGAAAAGTGTGAGATTAGATGTTTTTACAACATGGTTCTAAAAACAAAAACTCACTAAACATATCTGGGGCAGAAAATGCAGATATGAAATTTAATTTATCATCTTTAATTTAATTTAATTCAATTCAATTATTTTCTTTTGTACAGCTCCACTTTACAACAGATTTGACCTCAATGCTCTTAAACCACCTGTAGGGTGTTTTCACACCTGATAGCTCTGTACACTCTGCTCAGTTGGTGGCCAAGATTGCAACATTTGTTAAATTTTCAGCTGGTGTGGTTCTCTTTCACACTGCAGTGTATCAAACAAATCAAACCCTTTTAAGAACCTGTTCCCCTCCTTGCCTGTGGTGGCGCTGCACCACAAACCAGTGAAGAAAGCGAAATGAAAACCTGTGAAGAAGACATGAGCGCAACTTCTTTTTTCGTAAACAAATGGAGCAGTGTTAGATTTTAACTGGTGTAGAATTTCCCGCTATGGCTAGAGTCATGCGTTTGTTTGGTTATACCAGAATGCCCCGTGCTGTAGTCCACATCCTGTTTTCGGAGCAGTCGCTAGTTCGCTTGCATTCTCATATTAATTCGAACCGTGCCAGAGTTCACTTCAACCAAACCGAGACCGAGGTTTTTAGGCAGACCAGATTTTGCTCTTTTGGTTCTTATCGGAGTTCGATTACATTTCCCCAAGCAAACCGGACTTTCTAGGCAAACGAACTAGAGGTTGATTAAAGCAGCCTCTAGCTTTAATCTAGAATACGGCCTAAAAGACAAACAGGTTTAAAAAGATCCAAGCTCAGATCCAGGTACTTACAGTCAAATTCAATCTTAACTTAATAGTGTACATTTAAATTAAATGCCACTTGGTTTAAAGCTGTCTATGTATGGAAGCCCAGCTAACTGTATGGAGATATTTTATCCTGAGCAAGCATGTGGTGAAAGTGGAAAGTAACCCCAGCTTTTTAGCAGCAGATCCATGCTCAGTATGAGTGCCCACCTCTAAAATCTTCATATTTGTGTGTCTTCTTTTCTTTTAAAGGTGATCATGCCCCCAACAACGCCCTACGCAGGAAAGTTCAACTCCTGCCCATCGTACGGCAACAACAACCATGTTCAGCCTCCGAGCCCGTACCACAGCGGCTCCGCTCCGAAACCGTCCAGAGACAACATCTACAACGGCCCCTACTCCCCAACCGAAAACCCTTACGATGTGCCGCAGCCTCACAGCGCGTATCGGACCACCTCCGTCTCCTCAGTGAGCACCAAGGAGCACCATTACGGCAGCAGCTGTACCATTTCGGAGAACCCGTACTCCTCGCCACAGCCCCACAGCCCTCGCCAGCACAGCACTTCCTGTCCGGGCCGAGCGTACCGCCACACGAGCAGCAGCTGCAGCAGTGAACACTCCTGCCGGAGCAACGGGGCTGCAGCGAAAGCTCGGCTCTACGGTCACGGCGTCGCCACCAGCTATGGGGAGATGTGTTATCACGACAACAGCTTGGTTTCAGCTTCTCTTGAGGCGCTGATCCAGCATCTGGTTCCCACTGTGGATTATTACCCTGACGTATGTAGCCATTCTACTTTTTTAAGGATTATGCGGTAAATTCTGTAGTAGTTGTAAAAGAATCCTAACTTATTTCTGCTTCCTGATCTTCAGAGGTCATATGTCTTCACCTTCCTGCTGAGTTCGCGCCTCTTCCTGCACCCATACGAGCTCATGACCAGGGTTTGTCACTTGTGTGTGGAGCAGCAGCGGTCCGGAGATGCCCTGCTGGATAAGGTGGGTGGACCTTCACACAGACACAGACACACACACACACACACACACACACACACACACACACACACACACACACACACAAACAAAGGCACAGACATGTGCAGGTGTATTTATTTCACACACTGTCACTCTCACTTAGTCCCACACAATTTCACTCCCACTAACAAACCCGCAAATCCAGGAGAATAAAGAAAGAAAGAGATCTCACTGCAGTGCAGCAGGGATTTAAGCCAAATCCAGATACCAGAGAGAAGAAGTCATATTCACACATAACAGATTTTAAATTATCGTCATGACATCATTAGACTGACTCTATGCCGTCCGCAACATGTTCAGATCCGTTTCCGTGAGGTGGCACCGAAACTGGTGCAGCTGCTGACGGAGTGGACGGAAACCTTTCCATACGACTTCAGAGACGACCGCATGATGCGATGCCTGAAGGACATGACGCTCCACGTGGCTCGAGGGGATGAGGTAAGCATCCAACCAGCCATCCAACCAACCATCCATCAGTTGGATGGATGGTTGGTCAGTCCATCCAACCACGTAACCACCCACCCATCCATCAAACCATCCAAACAACCAACCAACCAACCATCAATCCACTCAACAATGCAACCATCCAGCCATCAATCCAACCATGGGTGGACACATCCATTGAACCATCCAACCAGCCATCCCACAACCACTCATTCATCCACCCATCTTGTGTTTCTTCTGTTCGTCCAGCCATAAACTATTCTATCCATCCATCTATCTGTAGGAACCACACCTAGATTAGTGTCATTGTTTAGTTCATTTGTGTCTTCATGTGTGTCTCTAGTATTCTTGGCGGGCCATGCAGCAGATGACCCAGCGTCTCATCAAGCGCCTGTCCGCCCTCGGTCAGTACGAGGAAGCCGTGGCTACGCTCAACGCTGCGGCGCAGGAACGTCCCGCTTCGCTGAAGACCAAACAGGCTTCAGCTCAAAGGGCCGACATACTGAGCGCGTGCGACGATCCTTTCATCCTCGCTCAGCAGCTGACACACATTGAACTGGTAAGAGGTCGGATAACGAAAGGTTAAATAAGAATTAGGTTACTTTTAGCAGTTCTTTTGTAGGGCTTGGTGCCAGACGGTCACTCTGGTGTTTTATCTATTTTTAACACAGCAGACACATAAAGTAGCTAGAATACATTTACCATATTTTACATCAGCTGTCATTTTTTCTGACGTTTCTCTGCCTGATGTTTTGCCTTTAGGATAGACTGAGCTTCATTGGTCCTGAGGAGTTTATTCAATCTTTTGCGATGAAGGATCCTCTGGAAAACCACAAGGTAAAGTTGAGTGGAAACATTTTATGTGACTGACCAGCACAAGTTGGTTTTAATTTGTGAAATGGAAGGGGAAAAAAATACAGATTTCATTTTCTAGTTTGGGTTCATCAAATTAAATCCAGATGAAATACAATATAGCTTGTATTTGAAAGGTGATGAAATGTACTAAAGGTTGGATATATTTTTTGCAAGGTATTGAGTCGTGGTGTGCTTCTGACCAAATATTTCACACAAGTGTGATTTCTCATCCAGTCTTGTTAAATTTTCACATATTTTAGCCCAGACAGCCCGGAGCAGCTTCCTTTTGTTTTCAGTTTCAGCATGAGACAATGATAGGTTAGGGTTAGGGTTGCTTTATTCTCAAGAAAGCTTGAAAACACAGCAAAATAACCTGTTCATAATTATCCACATCAAAGTCCCGACCCAGACGAACCACACATTGTTGCTATTTTTAAGCCGTTTGATTTGAATTTTGATTTTTGACTGTGTTCTGGGCCTGCTTTGAGTGTTGTGGACATCTCCAGTTTGAGTTTATTTGCCACAGAAACCACATGAAAGAGTCTCGCGGCAGATAGAAGGGGACTTGTTCGGCTTTCTGCTTTGCTTTTATCTGAGCTCTTGAAAATGTCTGGAAGAGAACAAAAAGAGCCTTTGCTGTGTGCGTGTCTCAGTTCGTCGGAGAGAAGGTTCTTTTCCACGCCAAGAGACCCTAGAAATCAGCTGAAGGGTCGCTCTCAGTCGGCGTTTGCCGCTGCCGTGCTCCCACCTGCTTTGCTGCAGTTACATAAGAGCCACTTTGTGTAAAAGAGCAGTTGAGTCACTAAAAAAAAAAGGGGTCCCGAGGTGTAGAGAGGGGGAAGTTTGGAGTGGAGTGGGATGCCGGTGTTGTGTAAGCTTTTAGTGGCGCCTCAAACCTCTGGGATTGCATCATCACGGCCAGTTTATTTATACACAGCTTTCATAATGTTTATTTATGCAAGAGGACCTTTGGAAAACAGGTTTGCCACATTAGAAACCACGTGTTTAATGGAAAAGCCAGGGGACCCAGAAAGCATATGTACGTAAAAGGAGACGCGTCGGAGTGTGACGGTGGCAGATTGTGTGGGTGTGAAAAGCCGACAGGACCTATTAAGGAAGAAAGTTATGGAAGAGAAGCAGCTTTAAGAAATAAGCAGATGTGGCGCATCATGTGAGATTTTATCTCATTAGACCGAAGCAATTTTTTTGATTCTGTTTGAGATTAGTTGAGGACTATTCAATACAGAGCATGCATCATCCGTTTTATTACACTTCAGCCTGTTAAGCTCACAGCAGTTAAATTCATTTTAATGTCTGAAGGTGAGAAATATGTACAAACGTCTAAAAGAATTAAATTGAGAACAAGTGAGATGTTGCCAAAGACTATCAGACATCAAATAATTTGTTATACATAACATTTTGAACACCATACCCAAGGAATCTCATTTTTTTCAAACCCTGTCAACATACTTAAATTAGCAACCAAGCAAATATAACACAGCAGCAGTGAATGGAAGCAGCTAAAAATCTCACTTCTTTTCTTTTTTTTTGCAATGTAGCTACTCTGTAGTTGTTATTCTGACAAAACAAAACGAAGTACTAAAACAAAGATAATTATTTGCCAGTAAGGTTAGTTTAGTATCTGTGTAGGCATTACTTGGTCTGGTTCTGGAAGAGTTTCCTCCTTCTTTAAATGTTTACCAACAATTCTCTTCTTCCGTTCCTCCTCCAGGGTTTCTTCCGGAAACGTAAAACCAGTAACCTGGAGGCCTACGTCAGCTGGTTCAACAGGCTCAGCTACTTGGTGGCAACAGAGATCTGCATGGTATGTTTCACACAAACAAGCTGATTAGTTGTTGGAGAACAATCTCTAGTTCTTATAGTTGCACAATTTTGATGGGAATAGTAAACTTAAATAACCAAAATAACTCGACAGTGCCTAACAAGGAAAAGTATATGCACGTAAACATGCTGTAAATGTAAATGGCGTTTAAGCTCTTCCTATATTTAGAAGCAGATTTTAAATCTTTTATTTCTTTTTATTCAAGCCAGCGAAGAAGAAACACCGAGCGCGGATCATAGAGTTCTTCATCGATGTGGCTCAGGAGTGTTTCAACATCGGCAACTTTAACTCTCTCATGGCGATCATCAGTGAGTATTTGATTCGTTTTTATTAAGAATCTGTACCAGTTGTCCTGTAATTTTTGGTAATTTTTGCTGTAAAACATGGCAAGGAGAAAGAAAGAAAAAATCAACCGTTGCTCTCTTGGTGTCTTTGTAGAGCAGAGCCACTGAATTGACTAAAGCCAACAAATGCAGTGCCAGCTGTAGTTTAGGCTGACTTTAATCAGTTTAGGGGAGTCTAAACTCAGTTAGCGGAGGCCTGGAGCTCTGCAGGCTGCGCTTCGTCTCTAAACGCTTTCTCCTGTGTCTCTCAGCTGGGATGAACATGAGTCCGGTCGCCAGACTGAAGAAAACCTGGAATAAAGTCAACACAGACAAGTTTGAAATCCTGGAGGTCAGAATTATTCACACACACACGTCAGCAGTTCGCAGATTAGATGCTCTAGTTTTCAGCTCAGCTGTGGATCTTTGAAACGTCAGCAGTGGTTTTGTTGCCTGCTGACGTCCGATGTGTGTGATCTCATCCAGCACCAGATGGACCCGTCTAGTAACTTCAGCAACTACCGCACGGCGCTCCGCGGCGCCACCCAGAGGTCCGAGACCGCACATAGCAGCCAGGAGAAGGTGAGGGAGCCCGGAGCATGCTGCTCATTGAAAAAGAAAAACATTCTTCTTCTACATTTAAAGTAACTAAATCTCCTTCCTGCAGATTGTGATTCCGTTCTTCAGCCTCCTCATTAAAGACATCTACTTCCTGAATGAAGGCTGTGCCAACAGGCTGTCAAACGGACACATCAACTTTGAGGTCAGTTCAAAGCATTTTTCAAAATAAAAACTGGAGAAGTGACTTTCTCACACAGACCAACAGCTCCCCCTTGTGGAGGAGCTGTTGAATCGCATGAGAGTTTCTAGTGGAAATTATGAGACAAAACTAACTTAGAAGAAACTTCAGCAAGAAGTAGGAACGTGTTTTAAGACAATTACTTTTTATTTATGGAAAAAGCACTTGCTATAAGTGAAATAATCTGCCAGTGAAACAAGACATTTTAACTTATAATATGGGAATTTTTTTTCTTTCTTCTTCTGAAAAATTTCAGAATTTGAACCTTTAGAATGTGTGGAAACTGGACAGATTTCCTGGCTTTAGAAACCTGAACAGATGCATGTCATCACGATTATTGTTTTCGCGACATTTTTACAGAAACTGTGGGAGCTGGCGAAGCAAGTGAGCGAGTTCCTGGTTTGGCGCCAGGTGATTTGTCCATTCGACAGAGACCGCCGCATTCTTCAGTATCTGGTCACCACGTCCGTTTACACCGAAGACGGTCAGTACAAATTAGAACACTTTCACATCAACTATCAATTTTGTAAGCCACGGGGAAACGAAGCTCAATTTGTGTTGTTGTTGCAGAGCTGCACCTGGCCTCCTACGAGAGCGAAGGACCAGAAAACAACATGGAGAAAGACAGCCGCAGGTCTCTGAGGTGGGTGCAGCAACATTTTCGATAAATAATTCATATAGGGAAATAAGCCAATATGGAAATTAATAACTTTTTCTTTGTTTTAACTTCCAGATCTTCCCTTCTCCATCGAGAAAACCGCTCTTAAGACGTTTTCTCTACTTTCGATTTATATTCCCAAGCCCAAAGTTTACATTCTGGATCCAAGCGAGCTCCTGCAGAACAACGGATGCAGCTTAAGCATCATCAACAATAAAGAAGTTCTTTTCAACCCTTTGGGACTACAACGAGTGCCAGTAATTTTACATAAAGAAAAACTTAAGTGCCAGAAACATAACTCCATCGTGAAGCTAGGATTTGTTTTTTGAAGAAAAAACAAAAAAACATCTAAACACACTTAAAGGACAACAGGCAAAAATGTGCATGGACTTGTATTCCTAAGTACCAGTGAACAGATGTTCAACATGTTTACAGCTGCTGAATAAGAGTTATGGACAGAAAGAGCCATAATGAATTAATTTGTGTCATAAATTACAGACTTTAAGTTGCTTGTACACGGTGGTGCGGCTGTACCTTCAACTGATCCATCTCAATTTGGACAGTAAAGTCATGTGATCACTATTATCTGCAATGTGCGATGTGGCTCCATGTAAAACTACATTATGAAAGTGACAGCAGCATCATGCGAACAAAATGCACCTGAGTGTGTGTCCCTGTGCTGTGTATCATAGTATTCTGTGACTCCAGCTCATACGAGTCATCGTATTCTTTCTAATCATGTCGTATTTTGTATCAGAAGCTTAAAAAGTGTTTTTTTTTTTGTTTCACGATGAGCTTGTTGCAGGTTGGCTGGCTCTGTGATGGTAAGCTTTTACAACACCAGTTCATGTATTATGTTAAAAACAAGTATTTGTTTAGAGTGAAGTAAAAACTGTATGTGTGTGTATGTGTGTGTGTGTATAGAGATGATCCAGCCCCTCTTATCCCGCTTGTAGATTTGTGCGAGAGAACCTTTAATATCCAGCTTTGGGTGAAAGTGATGATGCATTTTTCATGGTTTTTTTTAAAAGGCACAACGTCTGTGTGTCATTTTGTTATATATTTTTTTAAAGATTCTTGTGCATCTTTTATGTTATCAGGGGGTACTTGTACGAAAGATTTTTTTTTTTTTGTTGTGAAAGAGACATTTTCTCTTTTGAATAAACAGAATATCAGTATTTGGTTTCTTTGTTTTTCCTTAGACACACAAACACTTTTACATACACATTTTGTTGCAACACCGTCCGTTTTAACTATCAAGACGTTTATTTACAACGCACAGAAATTTAGACATTAACTTCTGGAAGTAGGTGTTGGAGATCTTTGGTGAAAAAATTAAATAAAATCTAGACTAGAGAGTGAAAGTTGATCCACTTCAGCGAGAACGAACTCTGGTGAAGTTGATGCAGCGCCCCTAAAAGACAACAGAAAGGTGGATAGTGTTGATGAACATGACCAAGAATAAGTCTTAAAAAGCACAAATGATTTATCTGAATGTGGTTGTGGAAGCAATTTGACAACTTTAAAACCTAAATTAGGCTTTCAAATAAAGTCATGATACATATTTGCTAAATTACTTATCTTTTCTATTTTATGATTTACTTGTGTATATCATCTGGTTCCCTTAATATCTCAAATTTAGGCAGAAGAACTCCACAAAATAAAAAAAAACAAAAACAAGTAATTACCCAAACGCTACAAGCAAACAACCAATTCCAACCATCAAATACTGCTAATTACAGTAAGCTAAGTGCAGACAGCTGTTATTTATCCATCTGGGTGATAATAACTAAGATTAACGCTAAATACGTTTTATCAAATTAAATATGTTTATTAATTTTAAAAGAAAATGGATATGTGAAAACCTGTTCTGGAAAACATAAAAGTAATCTATAATTTATAATGATCAGATTCATTTGTATTTGGTTTTGTGGTGAAGTATCGGATCTGTTCCTTGCCTTGTCCTGAGGTGTTGGCCTCATGATTGCCACTCTGTCGTACTGCCTTCCCAGTAAAGCCAGCAGCGCATCAATACGCCCCTGAAGAAGAGGACATCAACGTGTGATTTTTGCATGAAGAAAATTTGCATTAAATTGCCTAAATGTCATTTATTTCAGAGACCGTATGGATAAGTTGGATCCTATGATCTCACCTTGATGGGAGTGTACCATTTGGTTTGGGTCGGGGAGTGGTAAACAGGTGGAGGTCTTGGCGGGGGCCGAGGAATGATGGGTTCCTCCACTTCCTCTGGTATAGTGACCGTAGCATTTTTGGCTTTTTCCAGTCGCGACCCTTCCTCTGTGGATCCCATCTGGCCCCATCTCACCTACAGGAAGTGGGCACACACAAACTTTACAAAAATAAATCCTGAAAAGGTTCTCCAGCTCACACTCTAAAATGTTCACCTCCATGCGTCTGATTCCTCCAGGACCTCTGCCTCCGTAATACGAAGCATCTACTGTAGGCCACTTGTGTTTAGGCAGAGGATCCTCTTCTGGTTCCTGAGTGAAAAAAACATCAAAATATACTTTACAATAAAATTAGGGAGTAAAATAAATATACACAAGATTACGCCTTCAAATTTGGATGTCTACATTCACTATTTTTTTTTTTTTTTAATCTAATATGATCTAATCCAGGGCTGCACAGTGGCACAGTTGGTAGAGCTGTTGCCTTGCAGCAAGAAGGTTCTGGGTTTGATTCCCAGTCCCGGTCTTTCTGCATGTAGTTTGCATGTTCTCCCTGTGCATGTGTGGGTTTTCTCCGGGTTCTCCGGTTTCCTCCCACAGTCCAAAAACATGTCAGGTTAATTGGCCTCTCCAAATTGCCCCTAGGTGTGAGTGTGTGTATGCATGGTTGTTTGTCTCTGTGTTGCCCTGCGACAGACCGGCGACCTGTTCAGGGTGTACCCCGCCTCTCGCCCGGAATGTTAGCTGGAGAGGCACCAACAACCCTCCCGACCCACTAAGGGACAAATGTGTAAAGAAAATGGATGGATGGATGATCTAATCCAAGTCAATAGACACTAATTGCAACTGTGACATGTTAGTCAGGCTAGAAGTTAATCTCCACCATGACAGAAATATAAGGGATTCAGTTTTCTCACTAGAGCTCAACAAATGAACTCTGCCAAAGCATTTCTCTGTCAGCCTCCCAAGCTCCACCGACGCTCCTTCTGTGTTCACCCAAAATTAGATCTTCTCTCAATCACCTCTGCCAAGATGGCAGCGTGAGTTATACCGCCCAAAAACATGGAGGTTCTTCAGAAAAGACTTTTTTACTTACAAAAACAGGAGGTGGTGGAGGAGGACGAGAGGGAGGTGGGTCCCTGATGACCTGTGTGAAAACAATATCAAACATTTTAAACAGTGGTAAAAAAAATAAATAAATGAGAATTACAAATGTCAACCTTCAGCATCCTTGTTACATGTAGTTATAAAATACTTCTTATGAAAAGAAATTAAAAGTAGTAAGAAGGGGGGGGGGGAGGAACACCCAGTTAATGGTGTTTACCAATATTTCCATTAGTAGTTGGTAATCAGAATTTATGGGCTTCAAATCAAATAAATCCACCAGAATAATCCAGACTAATTTTAGCTTTATGGGACACTGGATTTCTAAGAATTAGATTTTCTTTTTTTATTATTTTTAATACTAATTGTATATTGTCTGTCTGAGACTGCTTGAAAATGCTACGTTATATATATTTAGCAATATATTATTATCTGTATGTCATGTAATTATAGGCACACTTTTGTTTTTGTGTGTGCTCCATTAGTCACCAAGTGAAACCCTAAATCCAATATGACTTCTGTAAAGCACAGTAACGTCTGTTTACCTTGTTTATATTTGCTTGTCAGACGTTTTATCTCAGTCACAAACATGTAAAACCTTTAAACCGACTTAGAAACAGAAAGAAACTTGGGTTGGCCACCTTTGTTTTCAGTGACAATTCCTCCTTCACAAGTGACTCTGGCGCCATCTCTGACCGTATGAAGGAGGTTTCTCACCCAGTTTCCAATATGGCTGCCTCATTTGTAGAATTTAGTCATTTGTCCAGTCTTAGGCAGTAATTAGCACTTTTGAAAGCATGTACCTCAGTACATTAGTCATACATATAGTACTACTTAAGTGTGGCTAAGTAGTGCTATATGCTTGTTAGGGAGCAGGCTGATAAATAAGCTTTCTTAGTTGTAGCTTAAGTAGCTACACTGGCTGACAGTTCCAAGAGAATTTACTTTGCTTTTTGAGCAAACCAACGTCTAACTCTATTTGGTTATCTGAGATGTGACTTAAAGGAAACACAGGGTGTTGTGTGGTTGGTTGGCATTTTACAAAAAAAACAAAAACCTGATAAACAAAAGAATATGGAAATAAAAGAAAGATAAACTTACCACAGTGCAGCAGAGAGGCCAGAACCACCAGAATAAACCAAGAGCCAGTAACAGCAACAAAGCCAGCAGCAGCCACAGCACCCAGATCCCATCTGACTGCAGCAAACAAGGCACAAAATGTGTGATCCCCATTAACTGTGCAAATATAATTATGTATGTATAAAACATAAAATAAAAAGTGCTGCCTACACTCTCTCTCAGATTTACTCCTGCACCAACAGAAAGGTTGTTTTATTTAGCACAACAGAGTTTAAATTGATACCCACGCATGAGGTGGCATATATGGCGACGGGAGCGGAGATGTACGACTGTCCATTGTTCAGGCTAATCAGCACTTCAACTGATCTATAATCAACAAACAGAGGCACTGAAAAAATCATCAGAAGAAGACGACACATTACTCCAACAGCATCTCCCAGGAAAACATCCGTTGTTATAAAATAAACTGCCGAGTCCTGAGTGAGAAGGCAAAAGTACCGAGGTACCCAGATATCAAATTAGGTTACACTTGGAGATAAGGCCTCGAGGGAAACAAAACAAAAATAAAAAGCTTTTTTTGTAATTATGCTTGGACTAGATTTTCTTATTCACTGCTGTAGATTATGCAGAAATGTGGATGATCTGATCTGAGATTTCAGATCTGAGATTTCCAAAGATTTCTGCCGTTTGTAGAGATTTTTTTCCCCCCGACCGTATGGATTTATTTGAGGTCCATATGGTCAAATTGACTTTGGCTCATTAAATCCCAGAGATATCCAGGCCACACTCCCTTTGCTTTATCCAAATCCTGGAGGCAGCTTTACACAAACACTATACTGGTTTCTCTTTTAACACACTCAGAAGCATTTCATAAAAAAACCCCCAAAGAAAAACAAACAAAACAAAACATTTCTAAAAGTTATAATTAAGGATTCCAAGGAATATATGAGTAACAAAACAGCCAATGTACACACAACTGCCTTTACAATAAGAAGTCAATTAGAGTGCAAAAGAAATGTGAAATGATTTCCTTTCACTTGGATCACGTGACCCAGATTTTGTTCAATTCATTCATACAAGGCAGACGTTCGCTGATCCAAAGAAGACAGGAAATGGCTGCGAGGTAATACTTAATCAACCTGATAATATATCCAGCAATTATTAAAAAGTTTAAAATTATAGGTACATGACAAACCCACTTTACTGTGCAATTATAGTCTGAAAAAAGTTTTTGTATTTTACTGTCACAATCTAAACAATCTTTGATTGTAAGGCAACTGCTCTTATGTACAGCTCATTAATAGTTGCATTAGTTTGCAGACTTACTGTCCAACCTCATACAGACGAGGAGCTGGACACAGCAGGTAGCCATCTTGGACAACTGTCGGCTTCTCATCTGAGAGGAAAAACACAGAAACAGAATAAATCCAAAAAAACAGGGCACGTTGTACAAAGCTGGAGATATTGTACACCAATGGCATGCAGTGTTTGTTGCTTTGACATTTAACTTTAGAGGTAAAATCATTTTAAAAAGTTAAGCATCTTTGTTAGATTTTCTGTTTAAGTTGATTTTTTTTTTAATAGAAACCACTTGGGGAAGTTGGGAGTTAAGTAAACACTTTCCCTGCATCCTACAGCAGCTCAACAGGAATCACATGCTGCGTGCACTCGTCCTCTCAGTGACACTGACCTCAGCGCAGCTCATGCCATCGATCTGCTAATAGACTAATGGGCAGAGAGCATCTCTTCCCTCCCTCTGCTCTGCCTCATAATGTCTCCTCTGTTCTCGCGCCACAACTGATAAAAGGCAGCTACTGTTTGTTTCTCACTGCCATGACTCCCGATTTTCCATTGCAGCTCAGATATCTGCACACTGTTCCAAGTGGCACTTGATAGTTTTTCCCCCCGTGAGCGATGTGGCGCCATGTCGATGTTCCATGAAGCATTGGCGCAAACAGATTCCCTCGGATAGATTACAGCAGTAGCAGCAAGTAGCAGTTTCTAAAACCATGAACGGGTATGAGATGTCGTGAGCGTGTCATTTACGATAAGTCACTTGATTGGCAGTGAGAGAGCAGAGAAGGTTGTCGATCCTCTTGGTTCCGCTAAATCCGGTCCCCTTTAAAACTACGTTGAAAGACTCTGGAAGATAACAAAACGGGAATGACAAGAACACTTATTGAGTGACTTTTCAACACACTTCAAGACTTTAAATAGTGTGTGTCAGCTTTTATTATCAAAATATCAAATCTGTCTGATCTTGAATTTCAGTAAATTCATTTTGTGGAGGGAACAAAATCTAAAACTAAGTGGCATTTGTGTAGCAGGCCCACAGCATCACAGATTCTCCACCATACATTTCCACGTTTACATCCTTTTTTTTGGACCAGATGCAGCTTCATTGTTTGAAGAGCTGAACAGAAACACCAGTTCCAGTTAAAGTCCCAATAAAGTTTACAAAACTCTATATTTTTTTTAAAACCACATAGCTAAAAACATTTGGTCAGATTCATATTTTGTCTGATCATGCAAAAAAAAAACAAAAAAAACAAAAAAAAACACAGAGAGTAGCATGAAAGAAAAAAAACATAAAATAATGAAAGAGAACATAATAAAAAGTATTTGCTTATTTTCAACCTCTTAGCCTCCAAATAGCCAAGCTATAAATGTGAATTACAGAGTAGCTCCAAATCTCATGTTCAGATCTGCTGAGAATATAAATTAATTTTTTCATTAACTTAAATTTAATTAATAGGACCTGATGTAACATATGCCACCATCAGATGGCAGCTCAAGCTGCATTTGTGACTTTTATACAACGCCAAATAAAACGGACTTGATTGGAGAATCGCTGGCAATAATAAATGCTTTTTCAGCCATCTGGAAGTTTCTTCAACCTGCCATTCTTCCACTTTTAACACACTTTAATCTTCACAGTTGTAGTTATTCTAGGAATTTCATGGCAGATCTTCGATTTCTGAGGCGGATGGAGAGGAAAACATCAAAGTGGATCAAAACAATGAGCACTTCAAGCAGGTTTTCTCCTAACTTTTACCTTCTAGTTCATCCAAAATATTCTAAACTGAATTAAAGTCTGCAAAGGC
Organism: Poecilia latipinna; assembly: GCF_001443285.1. Classification (NCBI taxonomy): domain Eukaryota; kingdom Metazoa; phylum Chordata; class Actinopteri; order Cyprinodontiformes; family Poeciliidae; genus Poecilia; species Poecilia latipinna. The sequence continues at coordinate 193,556 of NW_015113563.1, forward strand.
TTGTCGGCTTTAAACCGTCACATCAAATTTCTGTCGTTCTGAAAAATAATCTCTGAAGTTTGTCATCTGAAATGTTCTTATTCAGTGCAAGATAGGATGCCCCCTATGTTTATCTGTAGGTGGAGTTTTCCTCTTCCTCATGGCATCATTTAGTTATACATAAACAACTACATGCTCACATTTCTACAGAGCCCCATAAGTCATAAGAAAATATCAGAAGATGTATGACGTTATGATTTGGGGTTGGGACCAAATGTGAGTAATAGACAATTAAAAAAAATCTAATTTTTATGAGAGAAAAATATGAAAATGCATATATAAATATTCAAACCCTTTTCTATTTGAGTCAAAACTGAGCGCATGAACTTCCACTGATTACCCTCGACATACTGCAACTTGATTGGGGTCCTCCTGTGGTAAATTCAGCTGACTGAATATAATTTATAATTGAGTAAGCCATTTTATTATAAAGTCTCCGTAGACTTCTAAAACTGGATCGTGCAAATCTGGGCGAGGAAGAAGGGAATCAGTCAGAGACGACCAAGAGCCATAATGTTTATCAGGTGGAGATCTGATGTTCCCCAAGTAGATCTGAAGCTTTCCCCAATGCATTCCAACAATCAGGCCTGTAATTTGTCTTCCAACACGACGACGAACCAAAACACACAGCCGAGATAACGAAAGGAGAAGTTTCAGGAGCAAACTGTGAAGGTCTTTGCATGTCCCAGTCAGAGTTTAAATCAAACATATCTGGACAGATAAGAGTAGAAAACAACCCTTCAGTAAAATATTAAGCCAAGCAGAGGAGAAACCAGTCAATGCTAACGTGACTAAATCAACTCTCGTGTTTGGTCTGTGGTCAGGGAACGGCCTCTTCAGATGTTCAGTGACCTGCAGCGTTTGGAATGACACTCAATGGCCAAAAGCAAAGAACAGTTTTGATTACACAAGTCTGCCTCAGCAACACATTGCCAAGTTGAATTCGCAAAACACACCAGCAAGGTAGCCTCACCCTATCCAACTTCTGCAACAGTTTTGAGGACATTATGTAGATGAAATAAGTTTTCTCCAAAGGATTTGTTTTATCGTTTAGGTCTGGAGTCACTGGAGACCAAAACATCTTAAAATGTTTCCCAAATGAATCTTTTAGAAATGTAAGACACTCCCAGGCTAAATCATCCAGTAAAAAAAAATTACAAATATATCTAAAAATGTATAAAGCAATGAACTAATTAATCACATGGTGAATTAATATGAGCTCAATAATTTCCATTCTGGTGATTAATATTTTTTTAAAGGGAAATTTTGTTTACACAGACATGATTATCCATTTTATTTCTGGTTTCTGTTGGATGTGGGTTTTTTTATGTTTTATTTGTTGTGTTTGGTTGTGCTTTATTTTGGTTATTTAAAATATCTTCCAGTTTCAATCTGAATGGTTCTTTACAAAGTTAAAGTTTATTGGTTTTAGAGAGGGCGAGCTGGCATTATTATTAACATACCACTTGGAAAAGGTCTTAAAACAACAATGCAATCGATTATCACAATCATTTTTGTGAGAATATATTGTCCAGGAAAATTTGTTATCATGACAGAACTATAAATAGCAAAAACAAAAAGGTCACTCCACATACCGACACAGTCTTTAACAATTATTTGACTTTTTGGGACAACCTTACAGACAAAACAAACCTACCGTTCACACAGACGCTGGACGGCTCTATTGTGAACACGTCGCTGCACGACTGTTTCAGGACCTGCAAAGCACAAAGATGATACCAGACAAGACTGACGTGCCGTTTGCATCACTTTGTGCAGATTTTCCGGATCGGATTTTACAACACAGACTTACCTTGTTGACAACGTCTTTGAGGGCATGAAATCCAGAAAGAACCGGAAACACTTGTTCTGTGCCGTCTGCTATCTCTGCAAGCTGTGACCAAAGTAGAAAATGTTTTTAATACAATTCAAGTTTATTTGTATAGCACGTTTAAGAAACGAGGTAGTTAAAAGTGCTTTATATCATACACTGGTTGAACTACAGGGAGCCATGGTAAGGGTTAGGGTTACGGGTTATGTGCTCTATATCTTCCTGTTTTTAGTGAGAACGCCAACAGCAGCATTCAGAACTGAGAAGACACTGTTGCAGTAATCAATGAGACTGAAGATAAATGAATTGTTTGAGTTTCTTTGGAGAGGAAAGCTAGTTAGATAGACATAGAGCGTTGAAGGGGGCCAAGTGGATGGCATTTCTGAAGAAAAAAGCACCTGCTGAAAGTTGACTGTCGGGATTTTAAGTCCAAAGGTAATTTGAAGTGAAGCTCTGCAAGTTCATCCTGTCGCCTTTCAGGGAGGTCTGCGCCCTGTGATAACACGATGCTCTTTGCTTCAGCAACATTTAAGGAGGGCAAGTCTGTTCCTAGGAGATGAAAGCTCCGGCCAGCTGTCTGCAGCCTCCAGCTAATGATCGCAAAGCAGGAAGTTTCTCTGGCATTATATCATTAGAGAGTGATTTAATTACTTCCTCTGTAGGCCAGTGAGAGCTGTGGGTCTGAAACTGGGCAGAAGATCGCTTGCACTGAAGACTTCAAAGGACATTTAGGGAGAGGAGCATCTTAGCATCATATTTGATATTATTTTTCCACACATACTGATAGCACCATTGATGCTGACACAACTCTAAGATACACAGCAAGATGCAATAATGCCGTATATCATTTCTCCAATGTAATTACAGTGTTTTCCTTTGCCTTCCAAATCTCATTAGGAGTAATGAGGCACTGCAGACTGTGGAAAAGACCACATGTCACAGCAGAGAAGTGATTCTCAATCACTGTGGGGTTTTAATGTATGTGGCTTTATTCCCCCGATGGTTCTTACAGTCAACAAAGGATATTCCTGTTTGTCCTGCTCAGACATGAGGATGCATTCTTAAAACTGCACATTGGCTTCTCTCAGACTAGTCAAAATCTCATAAACCCGGATCTCCAAACACCTGCCAGCTGCTTACTTTTCATATCCCGGAAGGGTTCGGTTGACCTCAGACTAAACAAGAGTGTCAAGGAGGGTTAGTGGGACAGAAACAACATTATAAATTATGGGTTTTCTTTGAGTCCCTCTTACAGTCTAACATAGAATTACCCAGACCGAAAGGCAAATAAAAAGTCATTATTTAAACAAGCTGCTTCTCTCTCACGGTTCTAGGCACACATGTGAATGAATAGTAAAAGAAGAGAGGTACTTCCTACCTGTTTGTGATCAAAGTCCATGACCCCGACACAGTACACTCTGGCTCCAAATCCTCTGGCTTTGTCCGCCTGGGAATCACAACACAGGAAGGGGAATTCTGCTTCAAACAACACAGTTTACGAGATCAGAGCAGATGAATGTTACTACAAAAAAAAATGGTAATTAGGGCAAAGTAATTCAAATTAAACCCTTAGTTCAGGCAGAAGTCAGCACTGACAAAAGCCTTAAAAATAAACAATTTTTGGTCAAATTAGATTAAGTTATTTTCCAGCTATGTTCCTCATTGGTTTATACATAAATATAGTCCAGCTGGAAAAAAAAATGAAGTGGGGATTATTTCAAACCTTCCCCACACCCACATCCTCTACTAGACTTATTTTCAGTAGCTTGTGTTTCTGTGTGTGTGTGTGTGTGTGTGTGTGTTTTACCTCCTTCACACTCATTTCATACAGGTAGATGTCCAACTTGCCATCGGTCAGAACAATGATGATACTGGATGACAGTGAAGTTTGAGTCTTCATCTGTTCTGACACCTGACAGGCGAAATATTTCATTCATTTATCTGAATCATTAAGTTCAAGTTGTTCAGACGCCAGGCAATATTACCTGGTTCACAAAAACTGTCACGAGTTAAAAGCTGAGAACCAAACAAGAAGCTCTTGCTCCAAAATGAACACTTTGAAGCTCAGACTTGTCATGTATGATCTGAAGAAATGTTTTTACAGTCTGTAAACACAAAAACTGAGCGGTTCAGCCATAAAAATAAGAAATATGTTCAGGAGAGTCTAGGCTTTCAAAGCTAGAAACACTGAACTAACTCTGCACAAACCAAATCTTTGTCACAGAAGTAAACGGAACAGTGTTGGGGCATCTTCCTCCCATTTCTTTAACTTAACTCAATAGGAACCTTGAACACCATTGGATATACTTGTATAGGTCAATAAACCAAATCACATATCCAAACCCTTTTGATAATAGATATAGTGGACCCAACTATATCAAGCTTTTTGGAAATGCCTGGCCAAATCCCAACCTCAACCCTACTGTGGACTGCGCTCAAACGCCAGATCTGTTCCAGGAAAACAATTATTTTAATTGAACTCCACTACTTCTGCCATCAAGAGGTGATAAATATCCAGACAGAATTATCGCAGGAGCTAATGAAGGGCTATAAAAAGTGAGTGGTTGAGGTGCAACTTGCTGTGGAACACACCAACTAAAATAGATAGCATTGTTGAGGTTATATGCATTCCTACGACCAAACAACAAAATAGTTTTATGAGATTATGATTAACAGCTTACCGCTTTTAAGCCTTCGTGCATGTATGTTTCACCAGAAGGTTTGATTTGTTTCAGCGTGTTTAGACCCTCCTCTATTTTAGACCTGTTGGAGAAAATCACAAAACAATATAGGTTTGAGAAAAATGTACATTTCTGTGCATTGTTTTTAGTTAGAAAATAAAAGATGCATTGTAAAACAGAGCAAAAAAACGAATAAAAAAAATAGGTGAAAACATACCTGTCTCCTGTTAGAGGGAGTATTACATACGCTTTGGATGAGAAGACGATGTAGGAGACCCTCATCCTGGGGCTGAAGCACATCACATTACCAAGCATTATCAAACACTGAATGTGTTGAACGTTTCCCGAAAGCTAGAGCTAAAAATTAACTTCTACTCATTCTGCTGCTTTTGCTTTTTAATATCTTTTAAGTGGGGTAGTGGCTGCAGAGGTCAGAACGAAATTTAACATCTGTTGCATGCTAAAGTCCAGTTTTCCCCACCCTGCTATTAGAACTAAAGATACCACACACCATTACCCAGAGGAGTTCTTGAGCAGTTGTTGGCTTTGTGTGATGTCTGCAACCTCAAATAGCCGTGCCCTACTTCTCTTTACCCTCTTTTGTTGGACTGTATTTAAAGACTAGCCACTACTTAAATAGTTTTGGTTTGCTGCGTGTTAATGTCTGTTTCTGAATGCGTGACTTGTAAAAGTTTGGGGTTTTTTTTAATCTGCAGGAGAAGGATATTTGTTTCTCCCTCGATAGTAAAAAAACAAAACAAAAGAGGAATAATGTGTAAAACCTTTATTTGGATTACCTGACAAACTTGCTGGTGAGTTGCTCCACAAAGCCATAGATCTCGTTCCAGTGTTTAGAAACACTGCCTGACCTATAAAAACAGAAAAAAAAAACAAAAAAAAAACACACAAACACTTTAAACGTTGAACATTGTGTAACAAACCTGAATTTATTTTGGATTTTATGTGACAGATCAACAGCTGGCCACAAGACATTTTGGGTGCACATGGTTGGTGTTTTGTCCATGCAAAATGGTATGAGTGCAAGAAAATTATCTTTGCACAACACATTGAAAGCACAACACGGTTTGAAGAAAGTTGAATACAAGCAAATCTTGACAGAAACCCTGTCAACAGAAGAAAAAAAGATTGAGACTGGGGTGGAAGTTCACTTTCCTTCAGGACAAAAACCCTGACAACAATTTATGAGTTAGAACGGCCCAGTCAAAGTTCAACTGCAAACGTGATGCAAGATTTCACATGAGCAGAAAACTATTTACTAACACTCTCCATAACAATCGAGGTTTAGCTGGCTTGCAAATAGTCTCTGGAAGTGCAAAACTGGTGGAGGTATATCCCAAAAATATAGCGGTTTGCCTCATGGGGGCTGAATACAAATGCCACACTTTTCAGTTTTTTATTTACAATTTAAAAATATAGGTTTCCTTTCACTTTACAAGTATGGACTGCAATATAAAAATTCAAATAAAACACTTTGGGGTTTGTGGTTTTAATAACAATAAAAAAAAAGTAACTTTGTAAGCCAACATAGATTTCTATAATACTTTGTAGAGACCCATAACTTGACAGAAAAAGCAGGTTTTAATACAGTTAAAACTAAACCAGGAGAATTAAGAGCAGCTGACTTGTGATGCCTGCATAAGTCAGAGATTAGAGCAGCAGTTATGTTTTATTTGTAAAGTAAAAATATACAAATATTGCAAAAAATATTAAGACATTATGAAAAATAATATATAATGAAAATGAATAAACTAAGCCAGAGTCAGGGATGTTTAACATAAGACCAGGAGTGTTTTGTATTTGGTGGGACAAGGGAAGCCAAACACAGCCATACATGGACAAAACTGAGATAAAGGCAGCCTCTCCTGTGGAAACGAACACCATTTCAATTAACAGCATACGGTAAGCCACCATAACTCACCTGTCCAAAACAAAATAAATATCAAACGCTCCATCGCAGGACGCGCCTTCCTCGGGGAGCGTTGAACTCATGGAGCAAATGCGCAGAACCAGCAGCAGGATTTGGCACCGCGTCCAGATCCGATCCATGGTCCATGCGTTACATATCAGCACCCGGTTGATTCAAGGGAGGATTAAAGAAACGAGCCACTACTGTTAGTATGGCTTCTGGCCGGCTGCTCACATGTTGAATCAGTGCTGTTTTGACTATGCATGTGTGCGCAGAGGCAAAGTCAGCAAAGAACTGAGAGGGGCAGGGCGCGCAGCTGCAGGCACCACCGTCAAATCTCCCACGATGAAAACAAAGAACTTCCTGCCTGCCGACTTCCTGTCAGGATTTAAGAACCTCACTATTACGCTGACCAATTCAGGTTTTTATTTAAAAGACAAGATCACCAGTAAACTCGTTTTTAAAACATAAAAATAATAACCCAAACATTTGTTGATCCTTGTTTAAGTTGTGACTTCGTTGAAAGTAAAAAGTTCATTTTCAAAATATTTTTTTTGGAATAAGTATAATACAGATAGAGGATAGTAAACATATATTATGCGAGGCACAATTCGTGGTCTATATCGCTCATTTATTCAGTGTCTTACTTTTACTGATACCTGCGACATTGCAAATTTAGAAAAGTCAATTTAAGTACGTTTCTTTCAGTGGACAATAATCCAAAATTTGGAATTAATTGAGTTTTTTCAACCAGTGGTGCCTCCGAAATTAAAATAAATACAACAAAATCATTTTTACAGTTTATTTCTTCACCATTTAAAATAACAAATTAGTCGTCCCAGTTGTTTGTTTATTTCAATCATTTACATTTTAAACATGCTGATATTTAAACAAACGTTTAAAATGAAAAGGAGCAGGTGGAAGAAAAAAAATATATAGACCCCTTCTTTCAAGGTCACCATAAGCAACAAAACATCAATAAACTATCCATATACAGTACATCTTTCATCACAAAACAGGATAATAATAATAATAATAATAATAATAATAATAATAATAATAATAATAATAATAATAAAGCAAACAAGATATATTTTTGTAATTCTACAACGCTCTCCTGAGTCAATATTGATAGAATATATCTTCTTGTTTTCTTTAAAAAAATATATATAAAAAATTATCTACTCTCTTTAGTTTCTTTACACAGAGTGTTCCAGAAATAGAGATAGGCTACAACATACCATTTGTTTATTTCTGACTTTTTTTTTTTTTTTTTTTAATAATGTGAAATCTGTTAGAACAAATTATTAACACTGGGATTGCTAGGAAAACATGGGCATATTTGGTATGGACTTTTATTTTGAAGATACATCGTTCTCTTCCTGTGCCTTCTACAAGATCAGCTGACTAAATATATAACAATGCCACAGTAGAAAAACACAGAGATAACCAACATGTGACATGTGAAAATAAATAATTAAAAAATCTTTATGAGACTTTAGCTTCTTGTCTTATTTAGTTTAAGAAGCTAAATAATGTCCCACTGACTTTAAGAATCAACCAAACATGTCACTTTATGTGAGATCAACCCAGAGGCTTATTAAAATTTTTATGCTCTACAACTTTGACAGGCCTGTAAATCAACTACACAATGTGTTTTTATCCAAAATGTTTAAACAAGTGCATCATTATTGTGTTAATCCACTGCAGAAGGAACTGTAACTGAACATGCTCTTCAGACATCCTTGGTGTGTCCGTATGCTTAAAGCTTATCCAAAATGTGATTTCCCAAATGGTGAATTACAGTGATCACCATGTCACGAGTCAGGGGTTGCGCCATCAACATATTGATTAACTCATAATTTATTTGTCTTTCAAGTCCTTCTGGAGCAAGAAGACCAATTTCTTTTCACAAAGCTGAACTTTATCAGACCTCATCAGGGTGAGATGTTGGCTTCATTCCTGTCTGTCCTTTGGTGATGCAGCAGCCCTGTAATTACATATTTCATTGTGGAACGTGCAAGGATGCAATGTGGATTCCAAGTTGGTTTTCAGCTCAGCAAACCATTTGAATGAAGTCATGACAGCAAACGCCTCATATAATAACACAGCATAATGAATCCCCCTCCCTCAAAATGGATGATGTGATCTCTGTTGTATTTGTTTGGGTGTGGTTGGACCTTCTTTTATTTTAAATTTCAAAACAAAAGGCTAAAAATCTATTTTATTATTTGCAAACTAGAAAAGCAGAAACAGGATGAGTTCCTGCTGACAATTACCCTGCTGATTGAGGAATAGTAAGCAAATGAGCGGTTAATAGTACAAAGAATGAAGGAATGCTTGCTGCCACATTTGAATACCCAGAAAGAAATATTGTGACCACAGTTAATCCCTGCAGTCTATCACAGTATAAAAAAACGAAACTGTCTCTATGGTCATAAGCCTTGCCTATTAAATAAACAAACAAAGGAAGACTTATAGCCTCATGAGGTCAGAAAACAAGCTGTGTTTTAATTACACTGTCGTCAAATGCATAACTGGGATTTTTTATAATAGCAACCCTCAAGAGGTATACTGGTGTTTAATTTTTAGCCTATAGAAAATAAATTAAGATTAAATAAATATTCTCAAAAAGACATAAATACCTGCAATTTACTTTAAAGGCTGTAAAGAAACACAAAACATGGTTTACCACTTCTTGTTGCAAGGTTCCGGGAAAAGGTTGCTCCAATTATGTTGTTTTTAACATATAATTGGATTTGTGGGTCCGTGTGCGAACGGATATTAGTACATGTAATTATTTATTCACATAACTCACAACATCAACTGCCAACTCAAGACACTTTACTGGGCAGACAGGTCCAACATAAATCCATATGTACAGATTCTAGTAGTACAAAATAAATTTAGGTTAATTCAAGCGATTCCAGTACAGTCCAATTATGTGATCAGATTTAGACCAAATTACAAACTGTTCAATTAAATTAAAGATAAACCACAAAGCTGTTTGCTCACAGTTGTAATAAATCTGCAATAGTTTTGATAAAACAGTTTCTATAGGAATTTTGTGTATATGTGGGTGTGTTTATATGTGTGTGTGTCTATATATATATATATATATATATATATATATATATAATTATTATTATTTAAATTATGACAGGTGCCAGATAGAAACATTCCATTCAAATTCAACTTACAGTAATATAATGCATTTTTCTATTTTTAACGTTTAATAAATGGCTCCAGAGGCAATGTTGTACTCTCACCCGTAGGTGGCAGTAACGCATAGCTTCCATATTTCCTATCAAAACAAACAGGTTTGATGCTGCTGAAAGGTTCTACACTCATACTATACGTTAGCTTATTAAAATGTGTACATTTATCAAAATGTGATTCTTTTTTACCACCGCGTCAAGCCAACAGCCGTCCGGATATGGCTGAAATACCTGTTCGAGGACAGTGGGACTGATAATGGTGAGCTTCCGGTTATTTTTATACAAGTTTTTCAACCTGTTAGCATTAGCATCTTAGGTTTAGCCTGCTGGGAGACCTCAACAAACCAGTTTAGCAGAAAAGAAGAAGAAAAAAAAAACTGAACATGCTTGCTTCGCTGGTTTCAGAACTTATTGTCAGAATTTGAAGGTCTAGTTCATCCGCAATTTTTCTTTTGTTGGAATTATTGCTTAGTTTTTCCTATTTGTTTACACGTCGCTAGATTTTCGATCGTTGCGTTTCCCTGTTTATTTACTCCGCAGCCTTAACGTCTCCAGCTTCCTCTGCTGTGTCCGTGGAGCCCAGAACAAGATGCTGCTGAAGATGCCGAAGAAGCTGCTGAAAACTGCCCACTACATAGAGCTGGGCAGCTACCAGCACTGGCCGGTGCTGCTGCCGCACAGGATTCGGTTGTACACCTACGAACAAATCCCTCTCTTCCTCAAAGAAAACCCCTACATCACAGACGGCTACAGGGCACACCTGACCTCCAAACTCTGTCTGAAGAGGTGAGAAGTATGATAGGCTCTACATGAATTTATATCACAAAGAACTCACCTAAAGTTTTTTTTTCCTGAGCTCAGCAGTCGTTAAAACAGGTGAAATCCGATTAAATAGACCATTATTTATCATTTGCACAGCCCTACATGACATATTATAAGTCCTCAAAAAAACAATTTGATATGTTTTCTTAATCGACTCAAATGCTAATATATATATATATATATATATATATCCTTGTTTATTCAAATGTGCAGGAAATGAAACAGGCGCACATTTTATTTAATAAACATAACATGTAAAGTAACCTTTTGAGATATTCTACATGGTTCTTACGGTTTCCTGCTTTCTTTTCCCTACAGTATATTTATTCTATCCAATGAGACTGTGAATATCTGGAGCCACCTTCTGGGTTTTCTCCTTTTTTTCTCTCTTGGGGTCAATGACCTCTCCTCAGTTCTACCAGCCGCTGGAGCAAACAGAGAAGACTACGTCATCTATGCTATAGGACTCTTCTGCTTCCAGGTAACAGCTGCTGTAGTCTGCTGCTTGTTGATTTTTTTTTTTTTTTTCAGAGGATTTTCTTTGTTTGTCCATCAGTAGTGGTGAGCTGATTGCTTCCTTCATTGTTTGGTTTAACAAACTGATTCATGTAGGGTTACTTTTCCTGCTGCAGGTTCAGTCAGCTGCACCCTCTCAGGTGTGTATCGACAGTGGAGTCACAGTGGATTAAAAACATGTACACAACCCTGTTAAAAGTCAACTAAATTAGGTCGTTTAGGAACTTTTTCATCTCTAATGTGACATGTGCAGTTCAGCTGAAATATAAACGTATAAAAAAGCCGTTACCAAGTTGCATAGTTGTGCACACCCTCAAATTAATACCCGGTTGGAACATCTTTTGAAGTCATTTCAGTAAGCAGTGGGTGTGTTCTGCACCTTACAAACATCTGCTTTGTTCTTTGTATGTCTGGATTTGGCAGCATGAGACTCTCAGAATAATAACTTTGAGCAAAACACCACTGTGTAAAGGCAGCATGTTATTTTCACCACAGTACATAATGAAGCAAGTGTTTTTATTTAACTGAGAACCATTAGAGATCAACCAATACACGTTTTTGAAGGTGGATAATGATTATCTTGACATCAGATGCTGAAATGTGTTGCCAATTTTTTTTAATAGTATTACACAAGCCTAAATTTAAATAAAAAGGTAAGTAACAATAAAAACAAACTTTATCAAAAAATTTTTGATGTACTTTATGTAGCAACATGAGGCCTTTATAGTGCAAGTGACCTTCCTGAGAAAATTTGCGAACAGCAACAGAACAAAAAACACATTTTTGTAAAAAGAAATGTGGAAAAAAAATTATTCATATTGCGGCTAAAATAATCCCAAAACCTGGTGAAAGGATGTGTTATATTCATCTGGAGCAAAACCAACAATATGCATCACCATGGTAGGGCGATCTCACCAAGAGATCACCCTACCATTGTTAAACACAGTGGTGTCGGTATCATTTAACAGGTGTGTGTAGATGAATAGTAGTTCATCTCAGTGAAGTTGGCATAAATAACTGTTAGCTGTGTGTTTTTGTCAGTTTGTGTAGAAACCAGCAATTAAATCAACAACCTCTGACTTAAACCAGTGGCTTCGACTGGTTTTGTTTACATGTTACGTATTGCATAGTTACTGCTCTGTGTATTTTGTGTTTGTCTTGAAATGATAAATTTACGTGTTGTAGATGAAGAGACTTGTGATTACGATACCAAAAGTAATCTAGTTACTGGAACTAGCTCTGCAGCTCGTTTATTGCTCTCTACATAAATTAAAGTTGAGCTGTTTCCCCTCCAGGTCTGCATGCTGTGTTCAGTGGGATACCACCTGTTCTCATGCCACCGCCTGGAAAAGACGTGCCGCCGCTGGCTGGCGCTGGACTACGCCGGCATTTCCATCGGGATCCTGGGCTGCTACGTTCCTGGGATCTTCTACGCTTTCTACTGTAATGCTGTGAGTGAAGACGTTTAGCAGCTGCTTCTCAACAAATATCTTTGCCTACTGAAGACTTCGACTGTGCCTCATCTCCCCCCCTCCAGTTTTGGCGACAGGTCTACCTGCTGACGGTGCTCTCCTTGATCCTGGCCATCTTCTGCGCTCAGGTTCACCCTCGTTACCTCAGCAACGACTGGAAAATGATCAGGATGACAATCTTCTGCTGCGTGGCGGGCGTCGGTGTGATTCCTGCCTGCCACTGGATCTGGCTGAGTGAAGGGTTCGCATCGGAGATTGTGCAGGTGCGGAAGGAAAGTCGGCGTCGTAAGAAATCGAGATGAAAACCAAAAATAAAATCTTGCAATCCATTTATTTTGCAGCTGTTTCTGCCTCGTGTGATTGTAATGTACCTGATAGCTGGGTCTGCGTTCCTGTTCTATGCCACCAAAATTCCTGAGCGATATTTTCCTGGTGAGATTTTATTTTGTCTTTCATTCGTCTCTCTGTGCTGTGATTTCCAAGATCTGATGAAAAAGCCATTCAGCCTTGAAATTACCTGCATCTGAATTTCCCAAGTATCACTAACTGAGACTTATTATCTCAATAGCACCTAAAAAGCGAACCCAAGATTGTGTCTGATTTTTAAAAAAATCTTTCCAATAACATCATCAGTGGCTGTGATCTATTAAAGCAATCTGCTGAGTGTCTGGAGAATACTTTCACTGTAAATTGGTGCAATGTGAACTGAATAAAGTCCTTGTGTTTCAGTGGGAAATACCAACTTAAATTTAAGTTCTAGAACAGATGAGACTTTATGCCATTCATTTATGTCTAAGAAGCAAGAAACATTATTTGATTTTAAAGCATTATAGTTTTTCTGCAACCTGCGGCTCTTTGAAACTTTCGTAGTGGCTGTTTATAACTTTTACACAAAGCAATAAAGAACCAACCAATGTTTTTGGAAATATTTTTAAGAACAAATACAGCTTTAAGGATGGGTTTGTTTTTTTCAATTTTGTGATGGAATAATTGCAATTTTCCACAAAGGATTGACTAAAAGAATCAGTAATATATTTTACTTTTTTTTTTTTTTTTTTTCCATTTTTGACATTTGTTTGGAAACTGTTTTCAGAATCAGCTTTATAGAGCATACTTGTGTGCCCATGCAAAAAATGTTGATTTCAATATTACAGTACACAGACTTGATTATACACAAATAAACTTTAGAGGAAATAAAATAATATATATATTTTATATATATTTCTCTTTTTTTTCCTTCCCCTCCAGGTCAGGTGAACTACATCGGCGCCAGCCACCAGCTGTGGCACGTACTGGTGGTGGTGATGTTTTACTGGTGGCACCAGACGGCTGTAAACATCATGGACTTCAGACACAGCCGGCCCTGTCTCAGCCGGACCGGCGGCAGATAAGTGAACCTCACATTACATTAAAACAACCTTCAGTTGTTGCCTTCGCCTTTTCTTGCTGTGAGTGCGAGACGCCTGTTGATGCTGAGTGGTAGACATTGACCAATATTAAAAGCTCTTAGAGTTTTATGACTGTGGCATTGCAAAGTAAGTGATGGCACCTTCTGTTTTCACAGCAGCGAACATAAAATTGACTATTAGATCAATGCATGGAGCTGAAATGTTTGAACTTTGATGTTTTTAAGTGACATCATATTTTGCATTTGATTAGATTTTGTCTGTTTTTTGTGCAGAAGTATTTACAGAGTGGATTATTTGAATCAAATGTAACTGCCTGCATGAATTCTGCCTTCTTTTGCCTGCATTTTTTAACTCTTATGTACTTCTTATGTTTTTATAAGAACTTTGGGAGGAAAAATAGAAATATTGGTTTGACATCTGAACAGAATTTTTTTTTATCTCTATCTTTGCCATTCACATACACAATATTTTACCTCTAAACCTTATTTTATGTCTAATTTAACTGCAGTTGTCCCGTTCTGGTCTGAATCAACTGGAGCTATTTTTTTTGTGAATTGATAACAAAGACTGTGACATTTCACACAACTCATTCCATATTCTAAATGAGACCTTTCTCTGGTGAAGATGTTAAAAAAATAATGACATCGTTCCAGACTGTTCTACTATTTTGCTTCCATTTCTAAAAAATAAAAAGGCCTCAATTCCCATGGGTTAAAGATTTTCAGCTAAACTGCTGAAATACCCATAAAGTGCCAGTAGGTGGCGATAACATTAACAATATGTGAGAGTATCTGTTTCAATTTAAGTATTAAAGTTTTTACCTATTCGCTTGTTGTGAGAAACTTGCGATCACAAATGTCTGCTCCTAGTGAGAGCAGAAATTAATTTTATCAGTGAAGCATGGATGCACATGTCCTCTTCAAATGTCAAAAATGTGGGGATTTTTTTTTTTTTTTTCTTTTGTTGTGAGTCTCGTATTTTCCCTGTGGAAAAACAAATTATGTGTGACGGCATTATATCTGAAAGCATTGTTTTAGTTGCTGTTCTTGTTTTTATTCTTAGTCCTACCTCCTTAGGCTAAATCATGAGCAACAGAATCAATCACAGAGCAGAACGATCACCGATAATCAAACCAGACTGATGCTGTAATTTTTGCTTAACGTTTTTTTTTTTTTTTTTTCTTTTCACAATTCAGCTGTAACCTAATGAACACAACAATCACTCTAAGGCAGTGATTCTTAACCTGGGTTCGATCGAACCCCAGGGGTTCGGTGAGTCGGTCTCAGGGGTTCGGCGGAGCCTCTGCCGCGGAGGTAAAGACACACTTGTGTAAAGTCGTGATGACGCGCCGCTTTGCCATCACTTACTGCAGAGGATCACGTTACATTGCTTAGCCAATCAGTGCTGCGGAGGAGCACTGATTGGCTCGTTCCTGGACAGTCAGCTCAACTTTGCTGAAAACACTGACTATATTTTGAAGAACTATTCTCAAAGACTTTACTTTTTAAGAAGACTTGGTGATCTTGGGGTGACCCAACTACACTCTAGTTGGGTCACCCCAATATCTTGAATTTGGGGGGGAAAAAAATCATATTTTATTTATCACTACAGAAGGGTTCAGTGAATTTGCATATGAAACTGGTGGGTTTGGTACCTCAAAAAAGGTTAAGAACCACTGCTCTAAGGTAATCACTTAAACATGACATTACGTGACTAACTCGGTCTATAAGCAGGGCATGATGATGAGAGTCTATTTTTTTTTTTATTTTCCTCTACTGCCAAGTATATATTGATGTAATATCCTCTGGATTGTGTGTGCATGGAGGAATGTACAATATTGATCTTTAATAGCAACTGTACTTCAAAAATTTAATTTTGATTGCATGTTTGCACTTTCAGTGCAGTTCAATTATTTTTATGCATGCACCTTAGCTGTCCATCCTTTTGCGTTTAAGTTACAAACTGAATATTTTTTTATAATCGGTTCAAGTTTTATCAAGATTACTGATTTAGCAGATTATGAATGTAAACAACCAGTCATTATAGTATTTAAGATTAACACAGAAATCTACCAGTGGGGAACGGCATTGAAATCTTTACTCCATTTGAAAACCTGATGGAAGTTTTGTTGATTTAAATCTCGGGAGTTGTCACTGTGATGTGTCTGTACTGAGTTAAACAAAAGTGCAAATGCATCTTAATCAAAATACAGACAAATTCAAAAAGATCAGGTGTGGAAGAGCATGTCTTGTGTGTCCAGCAGCTTATTTATGTGTTCATCTGCAAGGTAAATGGAGCCCAGAAGACAAGTAAAAACCTCTTTGCTTTTGCAAGCACGAGTTATAGACCGATTGGTATAAACTGTAATAATATGGACCTTTTAAACATAATTGAATTTACTTTACAGCCTCTAAAATCCTTTAGTTTCCCCTTTATAAAATGTGTTTGTTTTCTTATTGCTGCTTGAATGAGGCCAGTTGGAAAATGGAAACTACAAACTACCTATGTTCATTATATTTTTGTTGCACAAAATGAGATCCGTTATTAGAATAACAAGCATCAAATGTTTTTATTTTTGCACATTTTCGCCCTGTTTGTGTTTGATTTGCCTTATCTTTGAGTAACTGTACTGTATTTTTTACTGTTTCTCACAAACTAGAACAAAATCTTTAATTTCAAAAACATGAAAATTAATGCATTATAAAAAGCTCTTACTGCTGGAGACTGCAGAACTGAATTCATGGAGCGGTACCAAAATAAATCACTGTTTCTCTGTACAATGCTAATTTTTTCTTGGATGTTCTCTTGTGTGTTTGTGTTTTCCTTGTGGTATTATGATGAAAAAAGCACTGACCAATGAGATGAGATGAACATTTGTTTCAGTTCATCTGTGAAAAGATATTTTTGAACATTTTGAACAAATAAAGTGTTAAAGAACTAAAGTATGGGTCTCAGAACTGTTCTATTGTCTAAGTAAAAACAATAGATAAAAAAATAAATCTTCCACCTTATTGTTGGTTTCAACAAGAGTGTGGTTCAGTTGTTGAACAGCAGAGGGCAGAACTGAAACGGGTGACTTCAGGTTTTAACTTTTGAACATATTTGGAGTTTTTTTTACCTAAAAATTCACATTATAAAAAGTTACTTCAAGTTACGAGGTACTCGGAAAAATGTAGGTGGTTACTTTAGAAATTGAAGAGTAGATCCTTGTAAAGATAAGTCTATAAAAGAGATTAAACCATGAAGAACTTAGGGAATCTCAGGAGGATCAAAAGTTTCTGATACCAAAAAAGCAGTAAAATAGCCTTTTAGCTCACTGCTGAATTCTAGTGCCAACTTCAGCAATGTGTTTAATGATTTGCAAAACATATGGATGTTAAACACAGGTCCCAAAAATCTTAAAATTTCACTGTGGAAAAACATTAATTTCCCCTCAGTTCCACTACACATTCACATCTACTGGACTCTGGAAACACGGGCAATGTAAAACATGAAAGTTCTCACAGACACACAGTTTGAGACCAGAAAATGTTCTTCACAAGTCTAAAAGATTGAATTATCTCAAAACGATGTAAAGATGCTTTCTGAGATGAACGACAGAACTCGAAATGTATTCTATAAGTTCTAATCAACAAAAGCAATGTTAAAATACATAAGCAGTGTTTTAAAAGTTGTGTGTTACTGCTGATGTCTCCTGCATTGGCCTTAAATTTAGTTATACTCTATATGGTCCAGAAACTGCGAGAGCTTTAGTTTTAGAGACATTCTCCCACTTGATCTCTAATTTTGTCGGAACCAATAAGGATTAACTGTTTTTTGCATGGCGACTCCACATTTTGGCAGTTTTTTTTTGTTTTGTTTTGTTTTTACTGGTTTGTTTTACTTAAAGTTTTAATAAATAACTAAACCAGGAATATGTCTGGCCCACGATCTGGCCTTTTTGGTGACTTGTACTCTCGAACGTCAGAGATCCTGTTTGAGATATTTATAGACAGGATCTCAAATCATAACCATGGTGACGAGGATGTCCAGATAGGAAAGCCTCGAGGTCTCCTGTGCTTTTTTGCAGATGATGCATTTCTCTTTGCGTCTAGAGTCATAACATCAGGTGTGCTCTGGAGTGTTTTTCAGCCAGAATGACTGTAAACTCTAACAAGTTTGAACTCCTGAACTGAAAAACGGTGGACTTCTCAGTCTCTCATGCAATCGAAGTCGTTCCGGTATCTCAGTTTTTTATGCGCCAGTGATGGAAGCGTAAAACAGACGATTGCTAGACAGATTAGGGTTTTGTCTGTAGTAATGTGCTCTGTCACTGTAGGGTAGGATCTCAGTTATAAACTTCAGGTCTCAGTTTACCAGTTCATCTACATTCCAGCCCTTATCTATGGTCTGGAGATATGGATCATGACCAAAAGAACAAGATGCCAGATACAAGTGACTGAAATGAGCTTCATTTTTTTGGTGGTTGGTCTCAGTCTTAGCAGAAGGGCTGGAAGCTCTGTCATCTTCAGGAGCTCTGGGTAATCAGTGAATTACCTGGACAGAGTCATTGTCACTACCTTTGTACCTTTCGTATCACATGTTTCTATTTCCGGGGTGGAATGACTACAATTTCAATGAATTTTAAAAGAAGAATTAGGTGGACATCTTTATGCTGTCACTGAGCAATACCAGCTGGATATTTGACCACTTTTCTTTTAGCAGGATTCCTTTAAATTGTTCTTTTAGTCCACATTATGACGTGGCCAACACTGTGCTTGACAGTTTTGCAGACATAGTTTTTGTACTCTGGGCAAATAGCCCAAATTTGGTCTGAGTTTCTGCAGAAGGTGTTTGACTTGTCTATGTGGGGAGTTACACACTTCAGTCAAACTTGAAGCTGTCACCACCCTCTCAGGCAGTGGAGGGGTAAAACTGTGTAATTATGAACAACGACCCCTGGTGTTTCTGCAGTTTCCATTTCATTACAGGCTTCAGTCTGGAGGACGAGACAGGATGAGGACATTTGGGTTAGATGGTTGAAACACAATATAATTGATGTCTAGATCAATGTACATTGATCCAAAACGCACACTGAATAGTTTTGAAATTGATAAGCAATAAACAAAAATGTGCTGACTATTCCTAAAACCAGATTTATTAAAAAACCTCCACTGTTTCTACCAGAGTTATCCCAGAATCTTGTTGATGGCTACAAAAACTTGCAGTCAAAGAAGTTGTAGAAAATCCACAACACATTCTCGTTTTAAAAACATGGAATTATTTTGTTGTGTAAGTTGTACCCAGAAACTCAAATAAATCATTAAAATACCAAACATCAGATTGAAATTATGTCATTGTTATTGGAACAATTTGACACAACCTTGGCTAGAAACATTAGCGTGTATGTAACTCAGCGCGATACCATTGTGTTAATCATAACCAATCCTGTCTCGTCTTGGTAAACATGTTGGGGGTCTCACTACATCTGTGTGTCGCTGTAATTACACCGGCTATACATTGGCACGTAGGCATATCAATCATTGACCGCCAGGGTGCACAGCGAGTTTCTTCTCGACTTGTTTACTGTTAATAAGTAAAAAGATGAACCTCTTGGATAATCCCTGCATACTTGGGGTCAGTAAACTGTACACAGGTATGTGGTTTCTGTTTGTAGGATCACGCTTTCTAAAGTTTCTCCTATCATTTGAAGTCAGGAAAGGTAGTGGTTAGGAGGAATTATTTTTCACCAGACGTGACTTCAGCGTTTGAAAGTGTGATGATTATGTTATTAACTCTGCACCTAATGGCTACTTATGCACAGCTGACTGCTTTTAAATGCATTATTGGAAAGACTGTCGATGTGGCATTTTCCTTCCTAGTTATTATCTTGAGGTTTAATTTGTTTATTTCTGTAATACTAAAATAAGACTGCAGCAGGTCAAGCATTTAGGCACCTGAACATGACTTGTTGATGTTAAACTGAGCGTCACACAAGGGATTTAAGTGACTTTGAAGAAAGCATGGCTGTTGGTGCCAAACGGACCGGACCAAGTATTTTAGGATCGACTAGCTTTTTCACTCTCAAGCATTTCTCGGGCTCACAGAGAGTGTTTTGAAAAATGAATATCATCCAGTGAGCAGTGAGTAAACTACACAAATAAATATGTATCAGATATGCTCTAAACTTGCAAACCTGCCGTATTGACAATGGAAATACCGGTTGCCCCCTTGTTGGATCCAAACTGCAACATACTGAGGAACCCCCTCTAATAAAAGAGCCAAGACTCATACACTTGCTTCACTAAAGACTCATTTTATTCCAAGTACTGAATATTACAAAAAATTTTCTGAATGCTGAATGGCTATACTTAAAAAAAAAAAAGAAGTTACAATTACACACAGAGACATCTAAACACAAATTAAATTAATGCGTGGAAGAGTTTACTAATTAATTTACATAAATAGTAATGCAGTCCATACTTACGATCATGTCTACATGTTATTGTACGGTTTTTCACATTGTGCAGTTAGACGTGGTATCGGTCTTGATCTCAACAGGATAAGAGACAATGAAAAACAGTAGTTTAACAAAAAAATAAAATAAAATGCAGCAGTTTGAGCTTATTCACTAGTCACAAAGTTTTTGATTAAAAAAAACAACAACAAAAAGTTTAAAAAGATTTTTTACAAAATACACTGGAGACACCACCTGCTGCCACTGGATTCTTTAGTAAAAATTCAAAACATTTTAAAAGCACCAAAAGATCTAATACTCAAACCCTTCTTTATAGCTCCTGCTGACTGTTCAGAACAGAGCATGTGCTCCACTGACCCGTTTTCTAAATGCAAGGTTCTCAGGACGAGCAAAGTCCTTGTTCTCTTCCGCTAGTCAGGAAGAGTTTAACAAGCCTTTAAGAAATGATTTATAGCAAAGGCGAAAGTTGGCACTTAAGGAAATGGTGGCTAAATTTACAAGCCTGGAATCTGAAGGTGTGGAATAAAGACTACATGAACTTTGTATGTTCTCTCTAAATCGCTTTTACTTTTCCACAAGTGTTTGTGGGACACTCATCAATCAATAACGAAAGCCACTGATTCCTACCTGAACATGTTTCTAACAATGATCCAGTTAGGTTAAACAAGCTTTCCTTCAGAAAGTCAAGAGTGCTATGTCTGTTTTAATACATCTTTTAATGCTCTGACAAGATTCCTAAAGCAATTCCAAAATACGTCTAGTCAGACTTCATAAAAATGTTGAACACATCTACACTTAACTAAAAATAATGCACAGGCACTGCCTTGGGTAAAAAGCCATGGGTGTGTTTGGCTTGGCCTTTAGTTGAGCTCCTTTCCCTTGTGCAGAAAGGAAGGAAGGAGAGACTCCATGGGAGAAAGCGACATATTTTCCACTAGTGACTCTGTCCTTTGTGTAGGTAATAGATTAAAATCTGTAACGGTGCCGAAAAAAAAGAGAGCACAAGTCGAAACCTGGTGAACCAAAACACACTGACAGATTTAATTGCTACTAGTGAAATGATTTTAATCACTTGCCCTTCAAAACCTTTAGTCACTTTTTAGAAAAATAGAAATTTAACATTGAGAGAAATTTCTCAAACTCAATTTGTTCATCAGCATATATATTTGCTGGCTTTTTACTAATTTGAAGGTCTTTTGGGCCTTCAAATTTATCCCAAAAAAAGCATAATCCATCATTACTCCAGGGGATACAATTATATGCACACATTCTTCATTTCGCTAAGTCTACTCTTCGTACCTCTTTGTTTTATTAACAAAGTTTCCCTGTTATTCTTTCAGCGCTACCCAGTACACCCTTGTTGTGGCCTACAATCACTTTTGAGCACGTAGACGAAAGGAAAATAATCATTTCCTCCTGTCAATCTACACCACAGAGTCCTCGGCCTTCTTTTCTTCTGCTGCTCTGTTTGCATGAAGAACGGCAGCATGAACTGTATAAAACAACAGGCTACTTATGTCTTTGTTGTTCTTCCCAAAGAACTCTCCCTTCTGGAGAGCATCGATGACTGAAGTGTTGCAGCATGCAAGAAGCACACTTATGCCGACCTCTTCATATTCCTTGACCAGCGCTTTGAAAGTGGCCATGCCTGTTGAGTCAATGAAAGGGATGGCGGAGCAGTCTAACACTATAGTGTGGAACTCTAATTCTTTTTGGACAAGCCCCACAAAGACATCAAAGTTGTTTGTCTCCCCATTTGTCTTGGCTTGCTTCTTGGACTTGTCTTTTTCCTTCTTCTCTGCCTTTTTCTTCTTTGTCAGCTCCAAGAAAGGTTCGACCCCGACAGCTTTGTAGAGGGACTTGAGGAAAAAGTTCTTATTGGCAAAGTACAGAGGAGCCTGGAAACGGAAGATCTTAACCCGACTAGGGGCTGTTAGATTCTTGTACTCCTCCACATCTTCATACAGATCGATGTCGTCGACCCGGCCAAGGAGAGAGACCTGAGAACAAACATTAGATTGTGGCAGTTGTGGTATCATTTTGTAAACGTGTCATCTTTAATGTTTAGTGCAAAGTTTTCAAACAACTTTAAGAAGTTTGATTCAAATGTGTCTCTACACATCTGAATCAAATAATCTGAACTACCTTCTTGGCATGCAGTCAAACTATTGACCTAATCACTTGATTCAGGTTCAATGGAACAGAAACATCTAAAAGTTCCTGGATGTTCTAGGATTTCTATCAGTTTACTAACCTTTGGGTTCTGGGTTTTATAGATGATGCAGCTCATTGAAAAGACAATGCCAATGAGCAAGCCTAGCTCCACGCTGATCAGAGCTGTGGCTGACATGGCAACCAGCCAAACAATGGCGTCCATTCGACTGGCTCGCCATTTGGCCGGCACATCCCTGAACTTCCTCAGTGCTCCCCGAAGGCTCACAATGATGATGCAGGCAAGGACACATTTCTGAAGTGCTCGAAAGTATGGAGCGAAGAAGAGGAGGACAAGAAGGACGACAAAGGCACTGATCAGACTCGATACCTGAAAAAGTCAAAATATAAGAAACAAAAAAACTGTTAAAAACAATATGCTCTGACAATGGAGTGGCAGTATTTCAATACCGTGTCAGTATGTGTAACAAAAAAATTTGGGCAATGTGTTTGTGTATTAAATTTATTCCAAAGGAAAAGAAGAGAAAATGTAAGTGTCCGGCAGAAATGATCATCATATTCAGAGAAAGAAAAAAAACAGGATCAGCGTTTAAGCCTGAGAAACGCCATCGCAAGTAGAAAGTAAGAGGTTGGAAAGATGTTGGGGATGTTTTGCTGTCAGAGGACCTGGAGAATTTCATGAAACTAATTGCATCACGAGGAAAGAGCAGTCCAACAGACTACATAGATACACTTAACCGTTTTACCAATATTTTTCCTTAAATTGTGGCCTAAATATGTTGTCAGAACTGGTGTTACTGAATCAGGAGCAATTTTCATGGTTCAAAAACACTTCTGAATTTTAGGAGAAAAAAATCTCTCAATCTGACGGCAAACACAAAAAATGTTGGAAATTCAAAATAGGCTAAAACTCAAAACATTTAGAGTGATTTAGTGCCAAGCAGCATGAAAAATTTAGTATTTTTACTGGATGTATGGAAATATCTACTTTCAATTGAGTATTAGATTTTCTTGATTCTACATTTGGATCCAAGCCATTTAATTGATTCCACAGCATTCGGTTTGTGGTTTTATTGACTTAGAAGACTTTCAGCTTCTCGGTCTTGATCAAAATTCACGTTAGGTTTGTCTTTTTTTCACTCACCTGAGTCTGGCAGCCAGTTGAATCCTTCACCATTGTTTTTGCCAGCGCAGCGCTTGTGGTGAAGCAGTGAAAGAAGGAGGGGACGACATTACAGAGTCCAATGGCCACCATCTCCTGGTTGGGACGGACTGAATATCCGTGTTTCTTTGCAAACATCTCAGACAGTGACACGGTGAAGGCAAAACTGCAAGAAATCCCATTAAACATGAAGGGTAAGATTATTTTCCCTCTCAGGCATTTGAGTAAAACTGCTCAGTAGTTGTGAAAAATTATTTCAGCAAGTAATCCTAAAGTTGAAAGTAAAAAAAAGTCAAATAATAAATTGCTGCTGAGGCTGAGGTAGGTGAAATCAGGCAAACCCTGAACCCAAATGGACTCCACTGACTCTCTGGAGAAATGTATTGGCAGAATGCAGCTGGCATTCACTGTATTTTAGATATTCCTGGTCACTTAATGACACTCCAGCAAAACGTTTTTGCTCAATTTTAGTTTTTGAATGAGAAACCAACACAAATATTTGAGCTAATGTGACATCCAGGTGGTGTCACCACATTCTCTCAACACCTTATTATTGGTGGATTAAACATTTAATCTAATATTTAATATAATTCTGGATTTGTGTATTTCAAAACAATTTACCTAAATCATTGAGTAGAACCTTTGCTTTATTTGGAAATTAATAAAACCGCTAAATTGTGTCTGTAATGAGAAGATAAGAGACATTGGTCAGACAAACATGCTTCTAGTTTGGTCACACCGTACCTAATGACTGCCAAAGGAATGGCATCCAGTGCCACTCGTGGCATAATACTGAATGCGGGGACCTGAGGTGGAGTAAATCCTGTGGGAATGTGACCGGAAACACTGGAG
Source organism: Poecilia latipinna (assembly GCF_001443285.1). Classification (NCBI taxonomy): domain Eukaryota; kingdom Metazoa; phylum Chordata; class Actinopteri; order Cyprinodontiformes; family Poeciliidae; genus Poecilia; species Poecilia latipinna. The sequence goes on from NW_015113563.1 coordinate 218,114, forward strand.
TGGTATCGGGTGTTGAACTCCCCAAAGTGGCTAGCGAGCGTAGCTCCTGCCACGACTACCAGCTCTGTAGGTAAGGGGATCTTTAGGCGGTCCTTGTAGCGGTCCTGGATCTCTTTCCCCGCAACTGTAATGAAAATATCTAGTATTATACCATGTGAGAGAAAAGTACAACAAAAACACTGAGATTTGGAGATGCGAGAACAGATGAATGACCTAAAATTGCAATGCAGATGGCACTTGTGATGAGATCACACAGGTTGGTCTTGTGAATGTTGGCGAAGATGTTAAACCAGGTAACGACTACTGTCCCGTAGCCCTGATGACGAGGAATCTTTAGACCCAAGAGGTATTTCGCCTGCACAGTCAGGATGGTGACAGAAGCTCCCGTGGCAAACCCGTCGAGCATGGGGGCCGAGAGGTAGACGGAGACGAAGCCCAGCCGAAACACTGCCATCAAAATCTGACAGAGGGGAGACAAAAACAGCAGATGTTCTGAGCTGTCTTTCATCCTGGAGGCTTACAAGTCAAAGAATTGCAGTTTTTACAAAATATGTGCTTAAAAACAAAGTTGAAGCGGCATACAATTTATGTATGACTTTTGTATATTTACCTATACAAGGTTGATTTTTTTGCTTTGCAAAAGAAAACAGGATCTTATAATACATTTTCATTTTGAATGGGTGTATTTAACTAGCTTTAGCTTTGGTATAAGTATATTTAAAATCAACCCCATTCCTTTACCTGATAGACACCAGCCAGAAATGTAACAGCAGCTGCGACGGCGATGGCGTAGGAATCTTTCCCCAGCTGCATGCCCATCAGCTCCACGGTGAGCTCGGGTTTATCAGTGAAGTTCAAGTCCAGCGTCTCATTAAATAGTTCATGAGGAGATGGTGTGGAGTCCTCATTGAGATCAAAACCAGCCTCGAAAACCTCCCTAACCACCACCTACAGAGGCGGCATCAACAGCAAATATTCAGAACGTGATAAACGTGACAATGGTTGTAACTCTTTAGGAACAAATTTCTCTAAAGCATTGGCTTACCTGTCCCACCATGAGACTCATGAGGCTGAATATCCCAACGGACACATGTCTGGACGTCCCCATGAGAAAGTAGATGATATTAGCGTAAAATGAGGTGTACAGACCATAAATGGGCGGCACTCCTGCTAACAGGCAGTACGCTATGGCCTGCGGAACCAGAATGATCCCAACAATGAGCCCAGACATCACATCGCCCCAGATGTACTCTTTAAGCTTGTACTTTGGTAGCCAGCGCACCACGGGGAAAAACCCCATCAGCGTGGACCGGACCTTCGGTCCAGAGCAGGTCAAACCGTTTTTCAGCTTTGATTTGAGGATGGCGGCTGCCGGCTGTTGCTGGCGAACCCGCCGTTCCAGGAGCCGGGGCGGTTGGGGGGCCAACGGGGTTTCCGTGTCTGGAGAAACCTCCTCCATGGTCTCGTTGAAGAAGAGGAGGCAGCACAGGGAGAGGAAGGAGATCCAGAGGCTGTCAGCTGCGCTCCTAGATCAGAAACATGGGATTATTGAGTACAATATCTTTAAGGTCTGTCACAAAAGTTTGGAAATATTTGTATTCTGCAAAAACATATTCAGCTCCAGAAAAAGTTAAGAGACCACAAAAGATGATCAATTTCTCTGATTTAGCTTTTTATAGGTATTTGTTTGAGTGAATGTTTGAGTAAAATAACATTGGACTACTAACAACATGTTTTAAAGTTGCAAGCAAAAATGTAAGATTTATTTGCAGAAAATGAGAAATGGTCATAATCACAAAAAAGATGCAGCGCTTTCAGACCTCAGATAATGCCAAGAAAAAAAGTTTATATTCATTTAGAAACAACAATGCTAATATTTTGACTCATAAAGAGTTCAAAAGTCAATATTTGGTGGAATGACAGTGAGGTTTTCAATGGTGTTCAATGCAGTGGCCTCGTCATTTTTTCCAGAGCTGTGCACCCTCTTGTCAGGTGCAGCTGTTCAATTACTTGTCAACACAAACAGCAACTCGGCTAATCACTCAATTCATTTAGGCACTTATCATAAAATCGAGCATCAGAGAATGGAGAAGAAAGAGGCTTTTAGAAAGAGGTGATTGTTGGTTGGGAAACTGCAGATCTACTGGGAATTTCATGCGCAGGCATTTCTTTCACCTATAGAGATCAGTCTATAACATCCAGAAAGCGGATGAATTTTTCTGGAGTTACAGCAGGCCACAGTCCCATTTCGTTTAGATAAATCCTTTATGGCTGTAAACTTCTCAGAATGATCCATCCAAGGCGAAGATTCACCCAAAATTACACATTAACGGCACAGTTGTAGCCTTGGACGAAGACAATGGACCAACAGTGAGTCTACACATAATTAGACAGTTTCGTGAGAGCACAACGTAGCATCACTGATGTGCAGATTAACTTCCCCACGTTACTGAGCTAAATCCAGGTATTTCTGTTATGTCAATACTAAAAGCAAAACTAACAGCTGCTATTCATGCTTTAATGGTAATGAAAGTAGTTGCACGATCTAAGGCACAGATATGCGTTTCCTTGTTTGTCGTCTTTACTATGTGCTGACGTTGTGTGTTTGGATATCTTTGTCTGGATTGAGTTAAAGGCAAGTATGCAACCGCAATGAGAAAACGAAGAGTATCTCTATATAAGGACAATAAAAAGACCCGAAAAGTGCTGGTCAAGAAGTCAGAACTAAAAATGGACAGGAAAACAAACTAAAAATGCAGTTATGGGTCTGACTGCACGTCAGCAGAGAAATGCAGCATTAATTACTGAACTGATAGACTTTAAACTATTCATATTGTTTTGGCAATCTTCTGAATTTTCATCCGCCGGCGCTAATGTGAAGTGAGCTTACTGGAATTTCCTGTCGACGTTCAGATGAACTACATGAAAACTTTGCTTTTAGTTTGCTAAATGTAGTGCCAGTCAAAAACAAAAATGAAATTCAATCAATAAGATAAAGTGTTATTGTAGCATTGTTTATAATGACGTAAATGCGGGTGCAGACTCACTATTGGCCCTGCATCATTTCAACAACGGTTGAAATGTTCTGTGTAACTCCTCTCTGCAGTATTTTTTTAAATAAATATTTTTATGTAACCCACTGCTTTTTTTATATAAATCCTGATTAAAAACAGTGTGTGTATCTCCTGTTTGCAGTAGCGTGTATAAGCACCACTTATAAAACGCAGCTTTGTAAACCGTTAGGGTGTTATTCCACCTGCTGTCTATGAATTATGATTGAAAATTTCATTTAAGTCTCTTTTATTAATACCTATCAGAGGGCTGAAATTCTGATTACTATTGTGAGAATCGTATAGAGATGGAGAAAAAACAATAACTGTCAAATATAGCATTGGCTTAGTAAAAGAAACACTGTCTATGAGAAATATTTTTTTTATTTTTCTTGCTTGTCTCAGAAATCCTTAGTTTTGGGGTTATTTTGCAGAGAGTTATTTAACGATGAACGCTTTCTTGACTTTTGCAATCCTGAAATGATATTCTTTGCCAAGTTGGTCAAGTGATCTGCACATGCAGGACGCCCACGAATAAAACTTGTGATTATTTGAAGGCTTTTCTAACGAGGTTACTGTCCGTTGAGTAGCAGCAGAAACCATGTGTCAGAAACCATAAAGCTCTCTAATTGACATGAAATCTGCCTGGGCCATCACAACACTGGTATGTGTTGTGATTTAGACTTCCTGAGGCGGCGCAGGAACAGATATGACGTGAAACAAGGACGACTGGCTTCTCTGTTTACTTTAAGATAAAAGAAAAACCAAACTCTTTTTTACAAAGTATTTTAATCAGGAATTGAATTTGTATTCTCTTAACTTTTAGGTTAAAATCACCGTAGTTAGAGATGTTTTGACCTTCAGTTAACGGAGAGCTCAGTTTGCCTAGCAATGTTCACTTTAAAGAAGCGGATACAAAGATCAACCTTTGTGGAGATGGGTCCTGTAAATCTCACCTGACGTTTTTAGATGACAGAAGACGAATAATGACCCTTTTTTTTTTTTACAACTGGATTACTTTTGTGAGGTAGTTCACTCTCACCCACCGGTTGGGGAAAAAAAAGCTTTTATTAACTGTTGATCACTGCTGGAATCCCGCCAAGGGACTTTGGGGACCAGACAAATAAAATGAACCAAAGTGTCAGCTCAGAACAACAGTGAAAGGGGCTGATTAAAGGTGTTTCTGCCAGCCGTTTCTAATCACCGCTCTCCTTCTTTTATCACCCGACATAATAGCAAACTGCTCCTGCTTAGAGGATAAATCAAAGGGCTGATTCTGTCTTTTTTTTTATTTTTTTTTTATTAAGGGATAGAAACAATTCATTTAATCAGGTGTAAAGTGAAGTCTACAGAGTTGAAATTAAAACATTTTATAAGAACACATGGTTAATTATATTAAAAAAAAAAAAAAAAAAAGACAATTTCCTTTAAATAAGCCATGTGTGGCCTGTCTCTGTATCAGAGAAACAGGAACATTTGGCTGCAGGTTAGTAGCTGTGGTCTTTATCTCTGGTCTCGATTCTGACCTTGACGGCAGCATTAATACTCTTTAAAAGGAAGATTACTAAAGGTGCAATTAAACCACGTTTATTAAAGGTATGATTTGAGGAGGGTGTCATTTTATTGATCTACATGCTCAAGGGTACAGTTTATCAGCACAGTGTGAAATTATGAGATAAACAAGCGGCAGTCTTTGTCTTTGCCAAAGACAAAAATGCTGAATTATGCCGATGGTGTAACAAATCATTTCAAAAAGCAGCGTGGCAGTCAAAGTAACAGCTCCTCCTTTGAATTCCTTTCTTTTAAATCACGGTGACCTTAATCTAAAATGAAATACTTGAAAGACAAACTTCTTTTCTCAAGTTTTGAGTTTCTCAGACTATAAAGTCAAGAAGATCAAGTGGAACCCCCCGCCCCCCATTCATTACTGCATTCATATTTTAAAAAACCACTTAAAGTTTTTAATGCTACTTATTCAGCCATACAAGCTTGAAACAATATAATAATAATAATAATAATAAACACTGAGCAGGCAATAAAAACACTTACAGTCATTAATTTATGCGAACTATCTCATTAGTAATGATGTACTCACTTGTAGAGTCACTGCTTTATGGACGACCAGAAGAGTTTCTGACTCAACCTGAGTTGGCAGCTCCTTTTTAAACCTGTTTCTCTCTTTGTTTTGCTCCCCTGCGTGACTTCAGCGGCTGCTTCGTCATCCGAGCGTTCAGACTCAGTAGATGAGAGTTATGATCTCTTTCAGAGTTTATATCAAGATAAGAACGAGCCCTTTGCTCACCCTCGCCCTGCTTCCTATTGGCTTGATCCCCATGCAGTGGGTGTGACCTCATGTTGCTCTAGAGAAGAGGTTAAATATAGTCAATTTTTTACTGGATAGCAGTGTTTATCTTTCCTGTTGGATGTTTGGATCGGCAATAGTGATTGCAGAAAGAAAAAAAAGAAAAAGAAACGGTGAACAGCTCTATGTGTCAACATGTCATACTGTTTAAATACATCCTGTGGACAGAGAGAATTGCATGGCAAGCAAAAGATAAAACAAACCAGTGGAGAGACGGCGCTTTGATTTATGTAAATGGAAAATGGTGTGTAATGTTTTTATTTTAACCAAATAAAGCAAATGTGAGAAAAGGAGTGTTTGCATAACACAAAATAAACATGTAATGGTTCATCCCAGTCATTAAGATGTGCAATTTCTGCTTCTGATTAGGAAAAGAGAAATTGCTGGAACATTTTTTTTAACCACCTGATCCTTGATAATAACTTTTAATAATTTTTTCACTTCCCTTGTTTAAAGTAATGGGGAAATGTTTCTTGTTAGACAGACAAAGCTTCAAGACGCACACTAATTTGATTGGCCTGCAAACCAAATACATCAAAAGATAACGTAAGAGACATAAACACAAAGTCGGATATTGCCTAGATCGTTTGTTACAAACCAAAAATTGCAGAAAGAATTTTAAAACACATCTGATATTTATTTAAAGTTGAAACCAGATGTTTATACTCAGCAGGACAGAAACACGCACAACTCTTATTCCCCTTAAAATCTGATATTAGTTTGATCTAAACTAAAGAGTTGGGCCTAAAGAGTGTAATGACATCTAGAAAAAAAAAGTTGATCTTTCTGCTGCAGGATGGACTGGTGAACTTCACAAAATAGGTGGCAGCGCAAGGAAAGAATGTCAAGCAGAAAAAAGTAACGACTCAGACCTGCATACCTCCAAATCAATTACAAACCCCTGGGCAGAAGTGAAAAGGTGTGTGTGAACTCTCGTTCATCACTCTGGCATTTGACAAGTAGAAATATTTTAGGTGAGCCCAACTGACCTAAAACAGGAAAAGTTTAGTCTGATTTAGAGCAAGAAGAGTAAGATTGTGTCTTCTTATGCAGCACATGGAGAGATCTGACTTCAATTGGGTCGGTCATCTATAAAATATTTGGACTCAAGAATACATTGAATGACAATTCCCAAAATAATTGAGTCGAAGTGATGATTAAACCTAAATGTATCTCAATGCGATTTTACTATGTGGTCTTAAAAACATGCTGATAAATGAGTGCGGCAGCGATGCTTGTGGAGGGGCCGGTGTTTGCACAGAGCTGAGTGTTACCACTGCAGGTTGAACCATTAACAGACTGAAGTGAAGGGAATCAGAGCGAGTTCTGAATGTCTGAGCCGTCTGAAATGTGATGTTTTTCTGCTGTTACACTGTCATGCCACCTGAATTCGACGATGCAGTTTCATAGCTTTTAAAAATGCCACGTCATGTAATGTCATTTCCGCCTAGTGGCAAGTTTAGTCACATACACGGAATCAAACGAGATAAGGTCTTTGGATTTTGGTAGCAGAAATGTTTTGGCCACTTGAGAAGGTCAGCGAAGTAGAACTCCCCTGCTGCTGAGATTTCAAAATAGGAGGAAGGAAACGAAGAGCCAAACAGCAAATGTCACTTCAAAAAAATTGAATGTTGACCTAAAATTATGTGTAGCACAAATATTAATATACAAACGTTTTTCCTCGAGTTTCATTTATTGAAAGTGAAGTAGGAAATGTATCTAAATAGAATAATGAAGAGACATTTAGGTGTGGTATGTTGTTTATAAAAGCTATATTTGTATAATGCAGTATTCAAATAAAAAGTTTTAGAAAATAATTTTTACTACGTGTTTCTTGTTTCTTTTATCTGCAATAAAAATGTAATTGCTTTTAAGGGTTTACCAGAAAATGTAAATGTTGTTGGAACTGTAGAGACTATTTGTAGTCAGTTTGACTTTTTGCCTTCTATGCATTTAAGCAATATATATTCCCTTTGCTCACAAGTCAGCTATTGTGGTAAACAGCTATGTTAAAAATGTGATTTTATTCAGCAGTTTAAGTGTCATGAAAAATAAGTTGCTTCATAAAGTTATTTGACTTTCCACATTGCATTTATTCTGGGTTGTTTGCATTTTTACAGACTTTTAATTTATATATGTAGTAGTTTTTTTCTGAGTACTTTATCATGCAGCCCCAAAAGAATTAATCTTCATATACTTCAATATATCAGCAAAATAATAATAATAATAATAATAAAAAAAAGTTTTTTCTTTGGTCTTATTTATAAATTTTATTCTGTTATGTATATATCTATTTTTTAATTTTCCCCAAAGTTTGTTTAAAATAAGAAAACATCTCCTGTGATGTTATTTTAACTTGATTTGAAAATGATTTATGGATAATAAGAGTCTGGTCCAATGTTCCACACTTTTTGTTACTGAGTATTTGAAAGCAGAGAAATATGTCGACTTCCCTGCAGAGCATACAGGAAAGTATCCTGGTCTGGGCATCCTGCTCTGCTTTAACTCATTTTTAATTGCACTAGATTAGTTTTCATTTAATGTCAACCTACCACCATCTAAATCTAATCAGCCTTGCTTTATCTCATTTTGTTACATTTAGAACATTAATCTAGCTGATGTCTCTCTGACAGGCTCAACAATTTTCTTGAAGGTAATATAGGCAACACAAATGATACCTCCTCCTGTCACTTTGAAGGACCACACAATATCCTGCTCAATTAGAGTTGGCTTAACCCAATCTGCCCTTGGCACACCACTGCTCAACCTTCATCACAAGACCATGACAAAAACACCATTTAATCCAAATATCCAAATTTGTTTACATCCCCCTGAAACCCTTCTCCATTAATTTGTAATGTTACAGCAAAATCCCTTAATGTGTTTTGTTATACAAAAAAAAAAAAAAAAACAGTCTTAGGTCTTTTGTGTCTCTATTTGCTTTGCTAATCTAGACATTGAAATCTTTCTTCTCAAGATAGTTGAGTGTCTGGAGGGCGTCTGTAGATTTTTTTACATTTTTTTCTTCACAGATTTTGGCAGAAGACAAGAAGAGATTTACTTCATTCAAAACCTTTTCATTGTAGATCTTGTCTTATGTTGACGGTCGTTATCCTGCCGGCAGGTAAACCATTAACCCAGTCACATGTGTTTGACAGAATTCAACACGTTTAATTTGTGTTTGCAAGTGAAACGAAAACATAATTAAAAGCACATTGAAGGAACGAGGTTGTGTTATTGTCTTTGGATCAGCCTGAGTTGTGAAGGTGAGTCATGTGTTTTGTTTATTGCATTAAATTTAGTCAATACTCCTTTTGTTAATGTCAAACCTCAGCTTAGAAATTTTATATATTTTAACACCCCTAATTTAACAAATAAAGTTAGTCATTAATAAATGTATGCATGGAAAAAGAAAATAAATTCCACACAACCTCTAAATTATGTCCAAATAAAATTTTGTCCATAACCCACTCAACAATCAGAAATTAAGGTTCATTTTGATGACAACATAAATGAATAAAAGTATATTTCAGTGTATTATTTCACTTTATTTCACATTTATTTGATGTAATAATAATTGCTTTTATTTGGATTTTCAGTTAATGAATGACATAATTAAGTATTTATTCTTAGGTGTTTGCAGTTACCAAATGCCTTTTTTCATCTTGGTGAAATACTGACATATCAAAATGTATTTATTTTATTTTTATCATATTTTCTTTTTATTTTACTTTGGCATATTTGACCTCCAGAGTCTAATCACTGAATGCATAGAACAAATCATGTCAGAGAGCGAATGAGGAGGAATAAATCCAGCTGAAATGGACTGGATGTGAGACAGTGAGGGTCTGTGTGTGGATTTGTATGTGGGTTTATCTATGAGTGCTGCACTCAATGCCATCATTGTCAGAGTGGAAGATGCGGCTGCTTAATTTCTTTGTGTTCCTCTAACGTACTCGGTCATTGGTGAGATTGTGTCATAATTTTAACACATTGTTGAAACTTAAAGTACAAAGCAGCTGTGTCATTTCCTGCTTGAAAAAAAAGTAAAATAAATAAATAAATAAAAATATGAAGATTTGAAGTGTTTCTGCCTGCCTTCCTTATCACCTTTTTGCCAAGAGACCCCCAAACCCCCTCATCCTTTCCCATCTGAGAGGATTACCGCACTGTAGCTTTAAATCCACCGGCAGCATCCATCTGTCTGCAGGTTTACTTCCCTTTCTGCATGCCATTGTGTGATTTGTGTTGAAAAACAGCTCAAAGGAGGGTTGAACTCACCAAAGAAGCAGCAGCTTGAGTGCGTCCTGGAGGCGACATCAGCCATGCCTCCACGTGTGGTACCTCCTCATCCACCATCGGTCTGGAATTTGAGCCTATGCTGCTCTCCACTGTGCTGGCAGCTGGCGGTGTGTCTACTTGCTTCTTCCTGTTTCCTACTGCAAAGCATGATGGGAGCAGCAGCCGTTGTATCGTTTCTGTATGTGGATTGGAGTGGGGGGTGAGAGGAGAAAAGGGATGCAAAAGGGGAAGGAGGAGAGGCCGGTGCCTGTGGATGAGGGTTGCCATGGTGACTAAATTCCTGCAAGTCCTAGTGTATTTGTGCTGTGCAAATGATATGCAGTCTGTCTGTAAGAGCTCGATAGCGCATGGGTTCATAACAGCGGCAGCAACAAAAATCTGCTTTACCCTGGAAAAAATAGGGTAACACAGTAAATTATGACACTTTTAATACAAAGTTGACATTATTCAAAATGTCTTTGTTATGACAACTTGACATTAACCAAGAAATCATTACTGTTTAAACTTTACCTTTAATAACATAAAGTTACCTAATTTTTAAAGTGCAATCATTAATACTTTTATAACAAATTTATATCAGTAATGATTTATTGGTTTATCTGACTGTAAAATCAGAAAAGTTGGTGCAAGTGGACACAGAAAATCCAGAACGCAAGGAACTCCGGAGTACTGTGTTGCATGCTATGTAGTCCATCCTGACAAAAGAATATTAGATTTTATCATCTGGAACTTTAAAAGCATTTATTCTTTCTTAGAATTCATACTTAGATTCGTGCTGAGTGTGCAGAGTTTGCAGAGTTTGGAGACACTGTGGGGATCAAGAAAGATGTTATCCATTACAAAAAAAACATTTCTCTTGATGGTACACATAGTAACTGAGATTTAGTTAAAAAGTTACATGCATATCCTAATGTGCTGACAGAGCCACAAACTTAAAAGCTTACTCTCAGATTTTTTTTTCACAAGGAGGTTTCCTATTCCTTTAACTGGATTCCTGATTTTAAGGAACTTATCAGCATTATTTAACACATTATTACTGAATTATTGTGCACTTCACACAGATTATTTAAATCATTGCTTATTGCCTTTGTTGGAGTTGGTTCAGTTTGTAAAAGCTCATATGATCTCAGCTTTTCTGCTGCAAAAGTTTAAAAACCACAAACCCAGTGGTCTAAGATGGAACAGGGGCAAAAAAGGAAAACATTAATATTTTTAATAAGGGTAAATATTTTCACAGATTCTCTCTTGGTAATTCCAGAAACAACAATAACATTTACTACTTTGTAAAACATATTTAACCTCTTCTGATTGAGTTATACAGACTGAAAACCTTTTTTTTTTTACTTTGAAAAGGCCTGTCTGTCTGCATTTTAATTAGTAATTGTAATTTGTAATTATTTGGTCAATACTGAAGTTTGTTTCTCATATAATAACAATGGAAATCAGGTGATGTCATTGACTATGTTTTTGCTGTTTTTATTATTGTAGATTTTAAGCATACATAAGTTCTTATGTACAGACTTTTATCAACAGAGGACCATCCCAGTTTCCGGTGCTGCAGCTACACCTAGTGGCTAGACTTACACGTGCTTTTTATTTTATTCCTCAGCCTTTTCTCTCTACAATTTCCGTAAACAAACATTTTTAATGACGGTTTAAAAGAAAAGAAAAAAAGAAAAGACTTAAGATGAACAGCACTCAGGATGTTCTTAGTTCAAGCTTGAGAAATAATTTCAACAACTCATCCTGAATGTCTCCTTTCCGTCTGAACTGTCTCTATTTATCATAATTCCGTGAGCACGTCTCTGTGGTGTACGTGTATTTATTTTCTGTTGTGTCACAGTGTTTAGTTATGTTTATAAATCTTAGTTCTTGTTTTATTTTGAAAGTTTTTCAGGAACTCTGTGTATTCTCTCCCGCCACTCCGGCCTTCTCCCAGGCCACAGTCCAAAAACGTGGCTGATAAGCTTAAATATAATTGCGCAAATTGGAATTACGAAAATAAATTAGCTTAATGGAAACACGCCAATATCAAAAAAACAATTTACGACAAAAGGTATCAGAATCTCAAAACTGCAATTGGAAACGTTTTTGCATCACACGAGTCACGTGATCAACAACCGGACGTTAATACAGGCGGAAACGATAACAGGAAGTTGTAGGAAGGTGATGGCATGGCAAGTTTTTTTAATGACTGATTGCATTAACAAATTTATTAACGTGTGATTTTAATTAAGTTTCGAAATTGTGGTTTTCAATATTTAGCAGAATATCAACAAAGTGCAGAGCACATTTTTAATGGAAACGCAGTTCGTGTCAGGATGTCACAGCTGACATTCATTCTGGTAATTAGGCTCACCTGCTTCCATGCCAGTAATCACATTCCCCAGTCTCTCATGTTATGCTCTTCTCCACTGGTTCCTATAGTTGACCTTTCCCTGGCTCCTGTGACTCCCCCATGTTTTGTAAGTTTTCTATTCCCCCTGACTCCTCATTGGCAAACATGACACTGTAGTCAGTTGTTTTAGCTACTTTTAAAGATCAGTTTTCTTTCTTTCTTTTTTTTTTTGAGCAGAAGAGCAAATAAATGGCTAAAAATTTAGATTGATTTGGGAAGCGTATTCTGTTTCACATGGCAGCCACTGCTCACATGCACATTTCTCAAACAAAATAAGACAACTCTTGTTTTAAAGCTGTAGTTCAGCCGCCTGACCTCTCGTGTTGAATTAAATAAGAGACATTTTTCCCCTCTCAGTGGACCGATTTATTAAAGAAAAGGCAGCTAGGCTGTGGTTCTCACCAAAATAGCAACACTACTGGCTTCCTTCAGTCCTTAAAAGGACAAACTATTGGCTTTGTGTCTTGTATGGTTAAAAATATCTTTCTCTTGTTAGCACCACCTTAGAGTAAAAACCAAAATAAAGCACTGGCTCTGTGGGACTGTAAGGCAAAGCCTTAGGATGAGATAAGACACACCAAAGTGTGCAGGAGTGAAATGTTTTTAAAAGGGTACTGCATTCCTTCTTCTGATGCATTATTGCAAGAAGGCTCTGTGTTATTTCCAATCGGGAAATCAGTTAAAAAAATATTTTATCACTGCTGCTCTCTTCATTTTGAATTAAAATACATTTTTGAGAAAAGTTTTGACAGTTCCTCTTTGCCACCTCCATTCTCTTCAGTTCTCTTTCCTTTCTGAAGACTGGCATGACCGTGGAAAAACGTTACCGTGTGGTGAGTCATTTGTCTTGATTTGACCACAATCATCCTGCTGAAAGACCTAATAGCAATCCATTTTCAGTTTTCTGGCAGACATCACTGGATTTTTATTTAAAACCTCTGAGGATTTCAAAATTTCCAGACACTATGCACTCTAACATATCGCCTTTGGAAGAGAAGCAGAACCTCCACGACACTCAACAGGTAGCATTCCTGTTAGGTAGCATTCCCACATGTTACTCCTTTTTCATAGAGACTCACCTGGAGTGTTTGCTAGGAGAAAATAAATGTCAATCTTGGTATCATTTGACCACACCACATAGTTCCAGTTAAAGCTCCAGCAGCGTTTGGTTTGTGATTGTACGAGCCTTGTAGATAGTCCAATGGAAAAAGTGAGACGAGAGTTGAAGAATAAAGAAAAAACTGACATGAATCAATGGATTGCTTTTTATGCACCTTAAAATTCATAATTTGGGAGATGTTTTGTGGGCGGGAGACAGTCGGAGTTCAACCAGACATCAAAAACCTAGCGGAGGTAAACCCTTGTTATTGCTAAGATACATTCATTCATCAGCTTTTCATTGTCAATTATTAATTGAAATATCATATTCTGCATTCCCATTTGGCAAGAAGGAAATCAATGGTTGCTTTACTGCCATCTAGTGCTCAAAAATCACATTGAGTTTGTACATTTCAAAATATAAAATGAAAGCGTAACATCAGATCTCCATTTCAACCTTAATATGTTTTATGCTTACCTCAAAAATGCACTTATATCGTACTTTTTTTTTTATTAAACATTAGATTTTAAGAGTAGCAGCAGTTGTCTTGTATGTCACATTCAGTAAGCAGAGTTCATCTTCACTGAGCTATTATGAAACAGCCAAGGATCATGAGGGAACTGCATCTCTATGGAAAGTCAGCTAGCATTAAAGTACACTTTTTAAGATCACAGATGCCAAGACATTGGAGTTAAATGTCCCCCAAATCTGATGAGCAGTTCACAGTTCTGTTCCCGTAAAGTTATCCTCATAGGGGCCCAAGAGAGTCCTGAGACTCTTGTTCGTTGGCAAGGATTGTCTGGCCATTATCGCTGTAGCTTCTGTTTGGCAGGAAGGACAATCTGAAAGAGACAAAAAACTTTGTTAGTCCACATTAACCAAGTCTTAATGCAAGACAGTAGGCTTCAAGTTATAAACACCTTTCAAAAAAACCCTTCCAGTTATTGTAGAGCTCTGGAAATTTTGATTTCTATAAACCACTGTCGAAGAGATCTTGGTATGAATTGCTGGGAACAGTAATGGGGAGAAGTCATGGGAAGTCAAATCAAATTCGCTGGGAATTACTGACACATTTAGCAGAACCACCTTTAGCAGATTCAGTTTGAGTTTTCCATTTTCTGCATGCCTTTATTATTCTCAACTATTGTGGGTAAATTTTGACCCACTCGTTTCCACCGCGTTGCTGTTATTGGTTGAATGATTCAGTTTGGACGAAGCTTCAACAGAAATGGCCTCACACTTGACCCCAAAATTCTTTGGTTTTCTCCAAACATGGCTCCCGATAATTGGCTAAACATCTCCAATATGGTCTCACTTGTTGTTAAAGGACATTCTTCCAGAGGTCTTGTGATTAAATCGGATGCAACATGACACTCTGGAGTCATGAACCCATGTTTGTCTTAGAGAGAAGAGGCTTTCTCCTGACACTCCTTCCAACTGATACATTCTTCTCCAGCCCTTCTCTAATGGTCCTATCATGAAAATGTATTATTTCACTGGTCAGCCTGAGGCAGGTTGGGCCTGAGAGGAAACACTTGGATGTTTTCAAATTTTTCTGTAGATTGCACAGTCTGAGTTTGAGTTCACATTTTGGACTACTCCCAGGAAAACTGAAAAATCCCTTTAAAATTTCCCGATTGCAAATAATTTTTCTAACTGTTCATTAACTGACTTGAGAAAGTTTAAAATGTACCTTTATTATTTTTCTTCCCAGAAAGAAACTAACAACCATTTCTCTTTTCCAGCCATTATTTTTGCCGTCTTTAACAGAGAAATAGCGTTGTACAGTAGGGACATTTCCGACTCGACATTGTGGCAACATCTTTATACTCCAGATCAGCAAACTGAAAACGGAGCTCAAATCTGCTACCATCCACAAGAGATGCAAATAACACGATCATCCAGCCATCTGTTAGTTACTAAAAAAAAACCTAACATTAATATTTTTTTCAAACGGTTACAATGAACACTTTCTTGGAATTACATTTGATCCTAGTTGTAGCGCCAAAATATCCTCCTCATTAGTCAGAAGCCCACTTTATGTTTGACCTCCTGGATACTTTTAAGGCTATGATTCAGTCTTTTATTTTTAATAGAGTAAAAATAGGAAACTAGATATATTTTAAGACAGGTCTTGACGATAAAATGTGAAAAATCTGTTAGGATCTGAAAACTAACATATAAACCACACATGCCCATGTCCTGCTTTCTCAGAACGGAAGCTGCATAAGTTATCTATTAGCTAAGTTGTTTAAAAGAGACAGTAAACCTAATGCCAAATAGACCAAAGGTAAACAGGTAGACGGTGTGTTTGAGTCACACTCTAACATTTACACTCCCTAAAATATGTGCATCATTGATGCAGTTATTAATGTAGAAAATAACTCGAAGTTATAATAGTTGAGCTGGTACACAGAAATGTCTGATGTGGCTTTAAGGATAAAACAACCAATTAAGTTATTGAAACTTAATGATCAAAATGGACTCATGTCAAGGTTCCACTTGGAGAAAACAGACAAAACTATTCTCGCACACAAAGTAGCAAAGAATATGATGCAAGCAAAACGTTTATCGCGACCCAAATCTGTCAAGTTGGTCATGTTTTGTTTAGGTTCAATTGGGATTCTCCTTCTTGGTTTCTGTCTCTCTTTTGCTGAGTCAGCACTCTTGCATTGAGACAATGTCACAAGCATTCAATAAGTAAAACAAAAGCAGACTGGTTGCTTCACACAACCAAGACAAAATGTAGTTTCTTAATTTTTTTTTTAACCACATTCTTAAAGAGAAAGGAACGTAAATTACAGTTGCAGCTGCCTGTGTATTCAAACTGTCCAAACATATGATCATTCTATTAAAAAAATGAAAAGACAGACTTGCATTTCAGAGTCACAACACAACAATCGTGATGTTTATTTTAAAAGCTTTGTTTGAATGTCTATATATCAGAAACATAAAAACAAAATGATTCAGACAAAACTCTTTTTGAGCCGGATGCTAAGATGGGTCGTCAAGCTAATCTGTAAGGTCAAGCAATGACATTTTCAAGGTACTTGTATACAATTTAAAACAGACATTTACTAAAGATAATCTACCTTTTCTCACTACCTGACATTAAATCAGATTTTTTCTTTTCCTGAAAAAATAAAATTGAATCTCAGCAGAAATTACATTTGTTAATGGTTGTCCTATCGCTATATGGTCCTATATATATATATATATATATATATATATATATATATATATATATATATATTATATATATATATATATATAAATAAGTCCTACAGACACATGGGTTAAAATAGGGGACTTTCCACAGACAGTTGAAGGCAGTATGAAGTCAGTTCTGTGAGTTTTATTTGTGACCCAAAAGTATCTGTCATCCACATCAAAAGAGAACATTTGTATTTTTAAAAAAATGAATAGAGGACAGGAATTTTCCGAATCAAATTTGTCAGCATCAGTTTATGAAAAAAAGCATAGCTGACTATATCCTTGGAGTTTGCTTAACATGATGGTGACTTGTCTTGCAGCACGTTTTTGTAATTTTAAATCACTTTATGTTGTTTGTGACGTGCCAGCTGTCACTTGCTGTACAAATTCAGATTTATGCAGAACAGCTGAGGCTGCTTTCTACGCTCTTTTACTGGCAGTGAGAAACGGGAGAATCTCGGCCCTTGTGGTATTTCACTAATTTGTCTCATGGGAACAAAATGGCTTTTAAAATTCTAATGGTAATGTAGAAAACATCCTCTTTGAGCCCTTTTAGACAGCCTAACATTCCAAATGCAGAGAATTATTTCATCCTACTGAATTTAAGGCAACATAAATTGTAATATTTGTGCAATCTGTTGGTTTAACAAAAAAAAAGAAGAAAAAAAACATTTCTCTTTGCGGTAAAAGCCAAATGTTGTTGGAGTCCAGATGCTTCAAATGAAATAATTGTTCATCTCTTTACACTGAAAACATCAACATTTCTGTCGTTTGTGAACAAAACATCAACTGATCTGTTATGTGACCTTTAAAGGAGATCAAGACGAGATAAGAGGGGAGCTTTGTGTTCCTTTAATTTTGTCCCACTATGGTTTGGGAACATTAAATAATCAAATTGTGTCTCATCATCTTTTAACGCTGAGGCAATGAGACGGGATAGACGTGGCGGTGGGTTGATGGGGAAATAAAAGGAGACAAGTTGTGTTTTCCCACAAGAACAGAGATCAGTTTAGCAGAATAAAAGCAGGTCTAAGCATGATGAGTTGGTGGCCTTTTTAACAGTCTTTGCAGTTGCATGCAACTTTTTATCACTCATGTTTGGGAAACCTTTTTCACTAAACTAGCTTGTGTAAAAGCACAAAGCTAATATTTTTACATACTGAAATGACAATAATATAACAAAATGTTTGGTAACTTTTTTCCCCCTAAACTTGCATCAACCACATAAAACAGAGATTGGAAGATGGCTACTGGGACAACAACATGTGTTATCTGTGGTCAGTATGTTTTTAATTTTTTTTTTTTTCTCTCTCTCTAGTCTTAGCAACAGGAACAGAAAATAACCACTCTTCCTTCAAAAAGGCTTGGATAATGAAGTATCCCAAGTAGATGCTAGCATCGTAAGGGTGCACCCAAGACTGATTTTGAGTAAACGTCGGTGGATCTTTGTAGTCCTGTTTACTGTTCAACTAAAATGATAGCAAAAAAAAAAAAAAGCAGGTCACAAAATATCATTCTTAGGAACCATGCTTTAAAGTTTCTTTTTAAACCTCGTTGCCAACTCTAAACAGTAAACATATTCATAAGTGCATTTCAAATAACCTCATAGTGAGTTGGGTTCAGTGCAGTTTATGAATTTCATTGACTGAGATTTTTTTTTAATTGTTTTCTGCTAAAGTCAGGTTCTTGTATGCAAGGTTTATGTCAGTGATTTTTTTTATTTTTTTTTTTTTTAGGGTTATTGCTTTATATCTTGTATTGTACCAAATAATCCAAAGTATGTTTAAGAAGAGGGTAAGAAAGTCAATAAGCTGCAGTCCAGTCATCTTGCAACAACATGTATGAATGTCATATTTATTCTGCATGCCAAAATAAAATGGAGGAGCATGATAGAGTAGAGTAGTAGTTTGAAACTTCACCACTAGATGTCACGAAATCCTTCATACTGCTCCTTTAAATAAGAGAGCACACAAGTCTGCCTTAACATAATTTATATTATGCCAAGAAAAACAACTCTCAGTTCAGATTTTCAGACAGCAGTCTCTCATTTTAGACTTTAGTTGATTTCCCTCAGCTGCAATATGTGATCCAATGCACTGTCATTGTTTAAATGTAACATTTTTAGGAAGTCAGTTGACATCACATGTGTAGCTATAAAAAGTTATTGCTTGCCACTGTGGGCAGCTAATGCTGTCTTTAGGTGTGAAAGATTTCAAAGTTTCTTTATAAACATCACAAAAAACAAATCTGAACACAGCTGGGTTATACAAGCTAAAGGTAAGTCATCAAAATATGCTGTGGAAGTTAACTTGCCCATTAACTTGG
>NW_015113564.1:0-28517 GCF_001443285.1 Poecilia latipinna
ATAATATCCATTTAAAAAAAAAAACTGCATTTTGGATTCACATTACTTATAAACCATCTTCATTTTAAATCAACGGCAACAAAATGCTTGAGATATATATTGTTACCACTGGTAAATGGAATTGGTTACATTAACTGGACACCTATAAAAAAGATTTTTTTTTTTTTTTTTTTTTTTAAATACAAAAGATGAAGTGACCCTCATGGTATGTTTCGTAATGTGGGAACTCTCTCACCAGCATACCCAGTGATTGAATGCCACAGTGTTTCTTCGAATCACCCAGGATGTTATTTCAGTTCCTGTTCTCCTCCTCTTTTCTGCCCATCTCGCATTTTTGCCCTTTCAGCTGATTCAAATCCCCCTACTCATTTCCCTCCGTGTCCTCCTCCTTATCGTCCAAGAGCATTCTGTAAACATACCGGTTCTGGCTTTCATTCTAGAACGTGCATTGTTTCCTTTTTGACTCATAAATCTCTGGGTCGTCCCACATTTTTTATTCCCCTGGAGTGAATCAGGGTGCAGTTTGCTGTAGGTTAGGCTTTGTGTAATACACCCCCTGCCCTTGAAGTGATCTCTCTTCTATTTATGCAACAAATACATGGGTACATCTGTGGAATGCAGGTCTTTCAGCTGTTGCTTGCTGAAAATGTTTACCGTGTAAGCTTGATAGTACACCTGATAAGAGTTACGCTCTTGATTAAAGAGCTGCGAACAACAGCCTTTCATCACAAGTCTCCAGACTAAAATCCTTAAAAGAGCTGTTTTTTAAAACTAACTAAATATAGTTTGATTTTCTGACGCAGTGCCTTCAGTTGCTGTGCACGGTAGTTTAAACAAGGTCATCTCAGTTTTGTAACCCTTATTTTCACTTCCTAATTGTGTCATTCATTCTTATGAACTGCAAAGTTTTTGCCGATGGGTTTTCTTCTCCTCACTGATGTAGTTGTTGCCAATCAGTTGATTCATAGGCAGAGGAAGTTGACCAAAAACAAGGACCTGCTTTTATGGAGCTCAATGTTTGCCAGTGGGAAATAGAATCAACCCCAACACCTAACAATTCCTTTATTTTATAAACGCCACCGTTTTTCTCTGTTAATTATGCCATTTTCTGTAGTTTTCTGTAATAACAATCTTCTTAATGTTATTTTCACAAAACTGGATTTAAAATTAACAAGACAGGTGTATCTCAAACGATAAATGTGCTATTTGTCTTGTGCTTGAAGTACTTTTTATGAATGCAATGTTTTTATATGGTTTATATTTATCTCTGGTTATTTGTTTATGTTTGTATCCAAGTTTCCTCAGTTGCACGTTTTGTTTGTATTCTAGCAGTTACTTTTTTATTTAATTTACTTGTTTTAGCATTTATTGGTGTTATGATAGTTTGCATACTGCTTATTTTGTATTTAACTATAGACCACTATGTTTTAAAAAAAAGTATGGAAAATCTGACTGGTTGGTGAAACTCATATAGCTTTTGTTCACAAATAGTGATATATTGCAAGCATGTATGTATAGATGTTTAAAAAAACGTATTTTCTGTAACGCCATATTTGTGAGAAATATAGTTTTAAACCAATAGGAGCGGATGACCAATAAAGGACACTGTTTTAAACAGAAATGTCTAAAACATCATGGGGAATACTTTTGACTGGGCCGTTGCTTTAAAAAAAAAAAAAAAAAAAATTCAAGTAATAGAAAAGATTATTTTATAAATGCTTTGAGCTATAACTTTTTGCTTAATGAATTCTTACAATTTGACTTTTGCCTTTTGAATTTAACTTAAAAAAACACCTCTAGTATGGTGATCTGATTTATTAATCTAAAGTAAGTTTTAATAGGATGTTTTTTTTTTTTACTTAATTTTTTTAAAGTTGTTTTTGAGATTTTATTGATCATGTTTACTGTAAAGGAGGGGTGTTTTTAGTTTAGATGTCTTTGGCCTGTGTTATTGCTTTTGACTTCAGGCCCAGGCATGCATGCGTTAAACGACACACTTGTTTCTGCAAACAGCCTGAAGCTGAGCTATAAGCACCGATCACACTGACAGAAAAACGCAACACTTTTCTGTCACACTGCTGTTGTTTCAGTTTATTGTCCTGTTTAGGTTTTTCCCTTTCTTTTCGATATCATCTGATAAAAAAGTTAAGTTGTTCATGAATTTTCCTGAGAGCCTCTTGTTTGCAACCGCTACTCTACTTCTACTTATTCATGCAGATATGAACTTATCAGCAAAATCCCTCCGTTGTAGAAAAACACATTTTATCAGCTCTGCTTTGGCTTTTTATACAAACTCAGTCATGTATCTCATTAAGCCATGTGCATTTTCTCAGGAGTGTGCTTACAAAGATAGACAAAAGCCAAATCCAACTCTTTCTTAGCCCTAACTCTACATTTTACTCATTCACACTAAGGACTAAACTCTATCAGGGTTTCCTGAGTAGGTGCAAAGTAACCAGACCCAAAATGCACTATGTTTTTCCTGAGACACACATGGAATCAAAAAGGTAAGAGCCCGCTTTCAAGTCTAACAACTTAATACTTTCAAAGTTAGCATACTGTTAAAGGCAAAAAATAACCCCACTGTCTTGTTTGAAGTGTTAAGATATTTGACTTTTGGTCTCTAACTGTTTTACATGTCAGTTTAAAATATTTCACCAAGACAACAAATATATTAATTCAGTCTAATATGTAATAATTTTTAGCACTTAATGAGATTAAAAAGAACCTATTATTATATATGTTGCAGGGTTAACATTTACACATATTAACGTATATTAGTATACGTTAATATGTGTATATCAAGTCCCCTTACTTTACATCTGAGGAATCGGTGAGAACTGATGATGCCTCAGTGTCTCATTTCTCAGTTAATATTTTAACTAACCCAGACCAGAGAGACGGCAACTAATGACTACACTGGACTAAAATCTAAGATCTAAAGATAGAAGTCTAAAACAATTGAGGAACTGTTAAAACTGCTGAACATCTTGTGAAACCACAATTTATTCATTTGGGCACAATTTGAGAAGGGCACAAAACGGCATTTCTGTTTCCCCTTTGAAATATTATGGAAGTGAAAGATGCTGGATGTTAAGAGACTCAACAAAGATGACTGAATTCTTGAAATGAATCAAAATGTGTTTCAACTAAGTATTAGTTTGTTGTGCTAACCAACTTTTTTTTTATTATTCTCTAGATTGTTTTCCTCGAAGAGTTTAGTTTGAATTGTACTAGATAAATGTGACGTAATGTGGAAAAAAAAAATCATTTTGTGACATCACGGTAACCTAGCATTTTGACAGCCATATATTTCATGCAGAACTAAATTAATAAAACTGGGTTGCTGGGTCATAATCCAGCAGCTATTTTGTTTGGATGGAAGAAGGTAAAAGGGATTCAGTACAAGTCAAAAGGGTTCTGCAGATAAAAATATATGGATTTGTTAAATATTAAAGCAGCCGCACTACTTAACTCCCCAAAATAAAACCCTGGATCTAAAAATAAGGATTATAGGAATTTTTCAAGGGGAAATAATTTTAAAACATCTGGTCTGTTCCACACACTCCATCCACGCCGATTACCGTTGAGCGTAAACAAAAAGTATATTTACCAAACGCCATAGGGCACCCCTAGGATATGTAGCCATTGGCAACAAATGTATGACTTTGCGGTGGTACTATTGCTTGCAGAAATACAGTGTTGTGAAAAAAACTGTCCTCCCTTACAAATTTATTTCACTTTTTTGTCACACTTCTGTTGTTTCGGATCATAAAAGTAATTTCAATATCAAACAAAGATAACCTGAGTAAATACAAAATGAAATTTTGGAAAATTATAATTTCATTTGTTTAAGGAAATAAGCCATCCAAACCAAGCCGGTGATGCAACTCCTCCTCTTATTACACAATGACTGAGCTATGATTAAACTGTGAAACAGATGGAAAATTTTCAACAACATGTCTTACCCCATGCTGAAAAAAATTAAAAAACAAATGAGAAGCAAAATACTAGATAATCATCAATCTGAGAGGGGTTACAGAACCTCAGCTACGGCGTTAGATCTGAGCAAACCACAGTGTGAGACATTAGCCATAAATAAACATCATATAAAACATCAGTGTTTGTTCCCAGTGGGAGACCTGCCATGGTAACACAAAGAATGCATCAAAAACTCATCCAGGAGTTCACAAAACGGCCCAGAACGACATCTACAGCACCGCAGAGATCACTTGCCTCAGTTAAGGTCGTTGTTCATGACCAACATCTTGACTACTCTATGATACTTCAGAGAAAATGTTTTATGGACTGATGAAAATAAAGGTCTAACTTTTGGGAGAAGTGTATCCAGTTTAGCCTGCTGTAAAACTAAAACAGCATTTCAGAGAACAAACGTCATACCCACAGTCAAACAGGGTCAGAGTAGAGTGAGAGTCTGTTGCGTCAGGACTTAGACAAATTGTCGTAATTGATGAAGTCATGAATTCTGCTCTCTAGCAAAAGATCCCGACGGCCATCATTTCACTAGCTTAAGATCAAGTGCTCTTGGATTACAAAGCAGGAAACAATACACCAGCAAATAGCTCACAAACAATAAAAAGGACAATTTTAGAATGGCCTAGTCAAAGTCTGGATAAAAATCCTACTAAACACGCGGTGACTTGGCCTATAGTAAAACAAGCATTGGCCAAAATTTCTCCGTGGTGATGTAAAATATTCACATATATGGTTCAAACAGCTTTTTCCCCAAATAAATCAAATCATAACTTAAACAGCACATGTTGTATTTACTCATTTTATCTTGTAACATACAAGTGTGTCAAAAAAAAAGTGAAAAACAGAAACTCTGTTAGGAGGCAAATTATGTTTCAAAGCACTAACTAATTTCAAAGTCTAGACACAAGCAAAATGAGACTGAATATTTCTTCAGTTTGAAAATGTTACACTCACAAATGATGCATAAAGTCATTTACTGTGAACTTTACTCAATGCAATATTATTTTTTTAGTTCAGGTGTTTTCATAAGAGCAAGCAATTGTAAACATTTGAAGATGGTAGAACAGAATGCTCACACTGACACAAAGAGAGGTTGTCCTGCTCCAGAGTTATGACCAAAAGTCCACAGTGCATGTCAACATCCTACAAGGACGTTGTCACAAAATGAAATGACAGATAAAAAAAAAAAAAACAACTGTATAAAGTACTACTGCTGTTCTGATGAGACTTCTAACTATGGCACGTCATCAAACCAAATCACTGATTGTCTCTGACTTTAACGGGGTATTAAAAATAAAAATGATTTTTAAAATATGTTACTACTTTTTTTTTCCTTTCATCTACTAGTTTTTCTTTTCACTTGTACAGACAGTATGGAGAGTGAAAAATTATATATATATATATATATATATATATATATTTTTTTTTAAGATTTTAAACATTCAAAAATAACTTCAAAAACATCAACTTTGTAGTGTCATAGTAATACCAAGATACATAAATTATCCTTTTGTTTCCTATCTTAAGTCATTGTCCCACAGCCGGTGTTCCTGTATAAAAGAAGTGTACAAACTGCAGCTCGAAAACAAGATATACATTCCAAATGTAGCCAGCCGGAGCTCCTTTAACACTTGAACGTAAAGCTTTAATTCCACAATAAGAGGAAACGGCACTGCATGGAAAAATGAACATTAAATTAAAAAGGTCTTTGGTGGCGAGGAGGATGCTTTTGTTTTGTTTTTTTTTTCTTCACAGTTTGGAGCGCGTCAGCAGCGATTTGCTCAAATCCTTGGCCTCCCCGGCTGTTCTCACCCTCTCGTACCCCAGGACGGACATGGAGTGGTGGCAGTAGTCTTCCACCTGCTTGATCTGCTGGATGCTGAGCACCATCCTCCAAGCGCTGGCTGCCTGCGTGGCGTTCCGGGAGGAGACGATGAAGGGCTTGGAGGAGGAGCTGGAGCCGCTGGTCATGTTCAGCGCAAACGACTCAATGTCATGGTTGGTGGTGAGGTTGGCGAAGCGGTAAACGCTCCTCAGGGTCTTGACGGGGTTCTCCACCAGGTCCTCGTACCGCACGGCCATGTACTTCCCCTTCAGCCAACCTGGAGGGTTCAAGGCAGTCCTCAGAGTCCTGGAGGTGCGGTCGCAGATCACCTCCATGGCTCCGATGGAATGGTAGTCGGAGCCGTCCTTCTTGTTGACCTTGTGGCCGGGATCTACGAAAGGTATCCGGCGCAGTTTAGGGTCCCTGCTGCGGACCACCTGTAAGTTCTCCCTAATCAGGCCGTGTCTGGATTTGATCCTTGAGTTTGCCACTGCCCGAGGGTCTCTAACCAAATGGATCACTTTCAGATCCAAGGATGGGTCCTCCATCAGAGGGGCGAGAACGTTTACATCCAAAATGCGCACCCCTTTAATGACTATAGTGTTGTACTTTAGGCACTCATCCTCCAACAGTCTAAGGCTCTGTGGGGGACACTTTTTGCACACCTTATCATCCACCATCCCCACCACCTCCTTCCTGTAGGCTGAGCACAGGGGGTAGGAGCACACAACCTTGTTCAGCGTGGCACCAAACAGCCCTAGGGAGGTAAAGTTTTTGCCTCCGGGGCTGTTGTAAAGTTGGAAAACAGACAGATCGCAGCGATACAAGGAGCTCAACATGTCTCTGGCCGCCCCCTGCAGAGACACCGCATCACCAGGGTACAGCTTCTGCCAGATGTGCCACATAGGCTCATACAAGAAGAACACTTCTGGATTTTGGTTGAAAAGCTCACCGAAGAAGGAGGACCCCGACCTCCAGGTGGTCAGGACGTAGATGAGCTGTCTCTTCTTAGCCAGGGAGGGCCTGTAGAGAAAGCGAATGTCCGATCTGCTCTGATAGGTGGTGCTCCTCATCTGATGGTTGCACTGCTGAGGCTCCTTGGTCCATTTATAATTGGCCAAATTGAGCATGGTGAGCACCAGCAGCAGGAAATAGGCCATGAATAACACAATCCTCTTCCTGCGCAGCACTTTCATCACGATCCCAGGCTGTGCTATTATCTTGGTATGATTCCTGTAGGTTTTGAGCTTTCTCCCAAAGCCAGCATCCTTCTCCCAAGGCGCTGTCAACTTCAGTGGTTGATGGTATTGTTTGCTTCTCATCTGTAACCCCTGGAGAGAGTGGCTCCCACCACTGGGCAGAGCTCTTTACATCGACAGTAATGCACCAAGGCGCGCTCTGTAATGTGTATGCTGGGAATTTATTTTCCAGTTGATTAGGTAATATATTTTCCAAAAACCCGATTCACTGCACTGCGCAATGTTCCTCATTGGAGCGGTGGTGGATGGTGGTGATGATGATGATGGAGACGTTTAGGTTGTCCATACCGAGCGCTGCAACGATCCGCAACAACACAGGAAGGAGCCGCCGCCGTCTTCTTCATTGTAACAGACGCCCTGTTTGCTCATGTTCAGCGGGGGCATCTCTGCGCAGATACTGTCTGATGCATCTTTGAAAACACAGCCGGGCTGAGATCCACACATAGACACGGTGCAACAAATCAAAATGAGTCCTGCGCGAACGGCTCAAATCATCTGGATGCAATAAAGCAGCGCCAAGTCTGCATCCGCAGTCACGGATTTAAGAATCTCCCACATAGCGACCTCCTCTGCTTGTCTAACTGCCACACACTGAACGGGTTCAGTCCAAATGCAGGCGCAGAGGCCCGCCCTCTGACGCGCTGCATTGGTCCAATTGGTGACGTAATGCGGTAAGTAGCTCCTTTATTGGGTTTTGTCCCCAGTCTGTCTCCAGCGCCTCCCACATAGAGACGTAAAGAATAGAAGACGTGAGCTTCCACGCCATATTGTGAGGGACAAATTCGTCGAGAAAAATGAGGGGGTTTCTGAATAAAACATTAACATAATTTTATTTTTCTGCTCATTTTTATAAATCACTTTACGCAAAATAGGATATGCTTCTTTTTTACTACTAAATAGAAGCCACCTCTGACACAAAAGTGACCTATATCTGTGAATCAAAATAAGCTCGAGCATCTAGTTCGAAAGACAATACACGTAAAATGTACCTAAATGTCCGTAAAATGTATCTTAACTTTAAAAATATCCCAAGCCACTAAAATTAGCTAAATTTTTTTGGTTGTGATGCTTAACAATGTTAGATTTGTTTAAAATGTCCACGATTTTAAGTTGTAATAATAATAATAATAATGAAATTATAAAAGGGAAGTGTCACAAATGTTCACTTAAATTTTAGTGAACATAAAATAGTAATATATGAGCATTAACAATAACAACAAGCATAATTAGTATTAGTAGTAGTTGTAACAGAATAAAAGTATGTACTTATTATTTACGTGACTGTAACTTCAACCTGCATAGAGAATGTTTTGCAATTATGATCAACATAACTATTTATATATCACTTCTCTACAGTATCACAACACATCGCACGGTCACGAGCTTGGCCTAAAATTGGCAAAATTGTCTTTTACAGCTTTTGTGTCTCAACAACAACGCCACTCAAAATGTGGCCTCATGTTAACGTATGATGTTGATCTCACTGTTGTACATCTGTGTTGTGCAGAGATGGCTCATCGTGAAAGCTTTTATTATAAGCCATAGAGGTCTCCACCCATCCTGCCTTTAAAAAAAGTTCAAGAGAAAGCGCTTTGAAGCTCTTCATTATTTCACGGCCCCACATCGCATCGTGTACTGAAATCCATACTTTAATACAAAATATGTTCTATTTCATCTACTTTTATGTACATTAGATGGGAAACTTGTCTGTTGGGAGGACTTAGCGTCCCAGATTAAGTGCATGTTTTCACCACTCCAGTCTCGGGATTGATTTTTTTCTATCTGTTCAGGCATAACATTATGACTAATGACCGGAGACGTTAGTGTGGCAGTGATCGGGTGAAATGATCATTTAACCCTAACCATAAGTTTGCCCATCTGTAATGGCCACATGGGTTTTTCTTATTTCATAAAATATATATATATATATATATATATATATATATATATATATATATATAAAAATAATAAATATATTTAAAAAAAATAGTAATCACAATGGAATATCAGCTTTTTCAGCGAAAATCCTTAAATTATCCCTAATGATCTAAAAAGATAATTAAAATTTCCTTGCTTTGTAAAGAATATGACCGCATTTGTCTGCATAATACACATGCTTCATCGGTAGTAAAAATGCTTGCAGATGTTCTAAAAACTTTGAACAGACTGCCCTCTGCTGGATAACGGCGTGTTCACCCCTCACAATAACACAATCAATGCAACGCATTTAATTTATATAAAACCCCCAGAAATTTAAGACATGGGCCTATTTCAATGTAGTGATTCGTTAAGTAACCGTTACATTCAATTTTTTTTTCTTTCAATATAAGTAGTAGCAAATAAAAGGTGAAGTGAATAAATAATGTCAAATTAGAAAAAAAAAAGAGTATTTGTTGAATCAATACATCAGCCATTTAATTTGATAAATTCAGAGTTTACTTTGCATATAGAACACATAAAATGTGCAGGATAAAGGATAACTTTTTATCCAACAGCACACATAGGCCTGAACTGCTTCTTATCAAATCATTTTAAGGGATTGAGTCTGGATTTCATGTAAAATCTTCTTTTTACCCAACTGCCTGCCAGGCTTTCATCTTGACAGAACTTTTTTATTTATGTTTATAGCTGCTAGTACTATTTTGTCAAACTGCAAAAATAATCCCAACTTCCTCAGTCCTCTCTGGTAAAACATCTAAAGATGTTAAGTGTTCTGACATGCTGGTGGAAAACTCCACATCTGCTCCATTAAGGCCTGGCAAGGACTCCATCAGTCTAGATATAATTAATTTCACAAATAGATGTCCAAACATATCTATTGCACAGTTAAGCCTCCATTACCGGCCACTGAATTTAATGCAGAAAATAACCCAGACATAAACTTTGATACGATTTCTAGCCCAGTGTGCTGAGATACGGAGTCTAGAAAAAGTAGTTATATTCTATCAATGTTTTGATCTTTTGAAAACACTTTCAATGTGTTTTCAAAAGATTAAGATTAAATGATACATGTTTTTTTTTTTTTTGGTTTTTTGTTTTTTTTTGGTTGTTTGTTTTTGGGGGTTTTTTAATAATAAGAATTTGACAAGTGTGTTCAGTCTCTTTTGCTCTGATACCATGATATGAATTCCATTTCAAACAACAAAGTCATCTGTACAGTAAAAAGAATGCATGTATGTAAGTATGGATGTATATTAATCAAAATATAAATGTAGCGGTTTTGTGAAGGTGGTTCAAAGATCTGTTAAAAAATAAAATAAAAAATAAAAAAACAGTAAAGATCAAGGAACACACCAGGTAAGTATGAAATGAAGTTGGAGAGGAATGTAAATCAGTTTCCTAAACTTAGGACACCGCAAGAAACATTGCTTTATCCATTTTTTTAAAATTACTTTTATCGTTTAGTTTATAGATACAGATACAAGATATTAGATAAAGGCAATCCGATGCCTGCATAACAGTGTTTGTAGTGTAGCCAATTTGTAATTCATCATGAAAATAATATCATCTAACTGCAAATCTAGCAAATCATTTCTGACCATCTAAATCTAAATTGACAAGCCCTGCTAGGAGAACATTATTCACAGAAGCAACAAACAAGATGAACTACAAACATCCATACCTAAAGTGCCAGTATTTGTTGACATATTTGCCATGCACCCCACAAAACTGTCCTTTATTAAAGAATGGTAAAAAAAAAAAAAAATGTCCTCCCTTTGCTGAAGGAAAGCTGTGAAAATTTCAATTAGCTTTTTTCAGGGTCACCAAACAATGCCTCTCCCCCGCAAAAACAATAATACCTAATAAATCAAACGCTGCAATCAAAGAGCAACTTTAGAATAATATTTGCTTAATATATCATAATAGCAGGGACATATACTCCGCATAGTATTAAAAAAAGAGGATGGTTTGATGTTTAACAGTACAGCGTGCAAATAAATGCAGGTGCATAAATGCTGTAGCAAAGCTCTGTAAATAACTTGCAGCATTGTGCGCTTTTTGCTGCATAACATTTCAAGTCTCTGCCTCTGCACAGCCTATACGGTCAGCACAAACAGTACACAAAGCAGCACTGTTACGTAATTCTGAGTCTCACACACACACACACACACACACGCACACTGCGCTGCGCGCGCACGAAGGAAGCGCGTGCGACTCGGAGGAGGAAACATGCGCAGTAGCGTCCTCGTCAGCAGCATCAGGACCAAAAAGATCCCAGCAGCAAACCTGCGATGTGGGACAGAAGATGGTGCGTGCAAACACGGCGAAAGGAATGACATTTTTGTTTTTCTTGGCGTAAGCAGTCGTTCGACTCCGTTAATCCAGTTTAATCGAGCCTGAGGTCGGATAGTCGGTAGCGGGAAGGTTGTGTTTAGACGCACTAAAGAGAACGCAACGCCTCGGAGTGTGTTGACCACACAGGAAGATTTCTCCCGATGACGACGCTGTAAACCTGCCTCCGTTCCGCTCCGACTCGCTTCCTGGAAGGATTCCTCCACTGTCCAGCCACACATAGCAGTAACAAGGACGATGACGGGCTTTCTTGTGTGATGTTCGCAGCTTTCTAGTGGGATGCACATCAGTGCTTGGCCGTACTCGCTCTCCGTCGTAATGGCAGCTCTTTACCAGGGCACGGACACCTCCTCCCCCGACAAATTCCTGGCCTTGAAAGACGTGAGAGAAGTAAAAGAGGAGACGACGCTGGACGAGAAGCTCTTCCTGCTGGCATGCGAGAAAGGTTCGCCCATCTACCGACCCCCCCACCCCTCACCTCCTTTTGAGCTATGTTAGGCTTTTCATTTACTAGAAGCTCGTATTTACCTGCAGTGATGCAGTCAGGCCAGCAGTAGAACATAATCCGCAAATCGGGGAGTGGGGGGTGGGGGGGGGTAGATGAGTAATGTAACTGTCTGCATGTTACAGGATTCATCTGCTGAATCTCCACAGCTCCTAACAAGGAGATGAAGCTGATGAGTTAAACGCAGGTCAAATAGCACAGAGGCATGGGCATTCTCAACGAGTCATTGATAAGTTCACAGATTCACCATATAAAGCCTCTGTAAACACAGCGGAGAAGCCAAGTTATTCTGCTTTGAGGGAGATGTTATTGTTAAGTAAAGATTTAGGAGGCTGCTTCCTGTTCTGTCTCACCACTTTCCTTGTAACTACTGCTGAGGTCTGGGGGCGTCTCCTTTAAACATCTTCGAAAGAATCACTTGAAAGCCACTTGTGAGTTTTATGAACAATTTTGTCTCCTCAGGTGACTATTACATGGTGAAGAAGCTGCTGGAGGAGAACCGCCATGGGGAGCTCAACGTCAACTGTGTGGATGTGCTGGGCCGGGACGCGGTGACCATCACCATCGAGAATGAAAACCTGGACATCCTGCAGCTTCTGCTCGAGCACGGCTGCCAGGTATGTCAGAAATGAGGATCCAGTGACCTGCAAATGTCGTTTTGCACGTCACTGGATTTATACTGGGAGTTCTTTGCATATTCTACATTGCAGTTCACATTTTTTTTATTATTCACCCTTTATATTTAACTTGCAAATCAGGCTGATACCAAACCGTCTTTGGAATAACACTTTCTTAGGTCAGTTTCATGTCCAGTCAAAGTCCAGGCCGAGATCCTATTGAAATCCTTTGGCAATGTTTGGAAATTTTCTGCAACCAGTTTAAATGAGGTATTTTTCAAATAGTTAGGCTACATGTGCAAAGCCGGTAAAAGGTGTGAGTATTTTAGCAAAGCATTTTATATTTTTCTTTCCCTCTGTCTGCTTTTTTTGTTTCCGCCCCCCTTTTTTTTCTAAAATTATGTTTTTCTCAAAGGCCACAGATGCCCTGCTAGTGGCCATAGACTCGGAGGTTGTGGGTGCCGTGGACATCCTCCTCAACCACAGACCAAGACGCTCCTCCAAGCCCTCTATCGCTGTAAGTCCCCCGTTATTGCAGGTTATTAAAACATCTTTCCAGACTCAAATAACCGAGTACCACAGCATGTAATTTTTCTTTCTTTTTTTTTTTTTTTTTTTAGTTTTTAATACTTGCTTGCTGTGCTTTTCAGAAACTGATGCAGCGGATCCAGAACCCAGAGTACTCCACCACCATGGATGTGGCTCCTGTTATCCTGGCAGCGCACAGAAATAATTATGAGATCCTCACCATGCTGCTAAAACAGGACATCTCCCTCCCTCGGCCTCACGCTGTAGGCTGCGAGTGCATGCTGTGCAATGCTAAAAACAAGAAGGACAGCTTAAGGCACTCCAGGTACATGCTAATGCAGTGACTTATAGCTATTTAAAAAATGGCATAAAGTGGTTTTCATGATGGCTTGCTGTATGCAAAGCAATCATTTGTAGAAAGTGTGTAGCTGTACTTTGAATTGTTTTATGTCTGTCGACACAGAGGACTACTGACGCAATGTGTCGCTTTTTCTGCTTAGCAAAAAACAGCATTTAGCATTTGTACTATGTAGCTGTTTTACTCTGACATGTAAAAGAGATTTAAAGTCTAACTTAAGCAAAAGGGAGAAAAAAAACAAACAAACAACCCACTGTGTTTTCCCCAGGGGAATTGGTACGTTTTGCTTTCGGATTACACCTTGGATTGAAAGATGTGATTTTACTGAGTTGTTTTGCTGGGCAATTTTATTTTCTGTCCCACGCAGCGGTCTGAATGAATCAATGTGTGGCTTCTCTGCCAAGCAACACAGAGCTTTAAGCAGGGCCAATTCAAGAAAACTGAATGTTTATTTTATCCAACGCATACTTCTGCTTATTGGGAATGTCGAAACTTAACATTTAGTTTTGAAGCATTTGTAGCAGGACTGTGGTTGGTGCTTTAACCTTAAAACAACTGATGCATCTGTAGCTCGGCACTTTTCATGCTGATTGATAGTCTACTATTAAGATCTTTAACTTCTTCCAATGACCCTTCTTTTTTGCACATGCAATGATTTAAGAATACAAATATAACACCATCCACATTTATTGGAACATCTGGTAAAGATGTGTAAAAATAAATCCATCTTTAATTGCAATAACATAATCTCACTTTGAATAAGCGTTTTGTTGTTGTTGTTTTCCTTTATTTTATACTACCTTTGTTTTTATTTTTCTAAATAAGCGACTATGATATGTAATTGCACACCAAAGCAGTTACATAGAGTTAATGAACTTTAATTAGTTTATACATGTTCCCTAATATTGGCTATGTGCTTTTTCAGTTGAATTCTCACTTTTGGGCAACTTCGATCCCCCTTTTTTTTTCTTTCTTTTTTGTCTTAATAAAACTTTGTCCTTCAGGTTCCGACTCGACATCTACCGCTGCCTGGCGAGCCCCTCCCTTATCATGCTGACCGAGGAGGACCCCATACTGCGAGCATTTGAGCTGAGCGCAGACCTGAAGGAGCTCAGCCTTGTCGAGGTCGAATTCAGGTGAAAATATTGCTTACTCATTAGCCATTTCTCTGTCAATTTAGGCAAGGCAAGGCAAGGCAAGTTTATTTATATAGCACTTTAAAACAGTACCACTGACCAAAGTGCTGTACAATCACAAGATTAAACAAATAAAAATCAAAATTAAAACACATCAAAACCAACAATGCATTATTATTCATTTGTCCAGCCATAAACTGCCATAAATTCATCTTTCACTTTTGGACTTATCCTTTAAAAAATAGTTAAATAACACTGCTTCTTCTGTGAGTAATGTTCTCCTTGCAGGGCCTGTCAATTCAATCTAAAAAAAAACAACAACAAAAAACTATGGAATTTTAAAGTAAAAACTGTGCAGGTCTCTCCCTTTCAGCACAAACAATGATACTATAAGCTATAGATCTGAACAGGATATGTTTAAAAACCTATCTCTGCTGTAGGAATGACTACGAAGAGCTGGCGAAACAGTGCAAGATGTTTGCCAAGGATCTTCTGGCTCAGGCTCGAAACTCTCGAGAGCTGGAAGTGATTCTCAATCACACCTCCAGCGACGATCATGTCGACAAGAGGGGCCTGATGGAGGAGCGCATGAACCTTAGCCGGCTTAAGCTAGCCATCAAGTACAACCAAAAAGAGGTAGGCTGGAGAAAGTCTGCAACTCCAAAAGCTCACAGGTTTCATTACTTTTGTTATTGATCTCCTGTACTGTACTTGCTGTCATATTTATGAGCTACAGTAGCACGCTGTGAACTTGTCTTTAGGGAACAAAAGTTTGGCAGTTTAAAGTGCTTCCTTAAGGCAACAGCGGTCAAAGATAAACTTAAACTCTAAGTTTGAAGCTGCTAAATGATTTATAGCCTGCAAGGTTCTGTGTGAAAAATGTGCCTTGTGTTGTACAGCTAGCATCCCAGTGCTTCCTACTTTAGAATAAAATATTAATACAGTTATATATAAAGCTGCACACGAGAAATTAGTACATAAGAATCAGTGAGAAAAAAATTATTTTAATAGCTAGTTATGTAGATTGAGAAAAAATGCTGAACTTGTAGTGCCTTGTAAACATATT
Source organism: Poecilia latipinna (assembly GCF_001443285.1). Taxonomy (NCBI): domain Eukaryota; kingdom Metazoa; phylum Chordata; class Actinopteri; order Cyprinodontiformes; family Poeciliidae; genus Poecilia; species Poecilia latipinna. The sequence goes on from NW_015113564.1 coordinate 15,584, forward strand.
TACACTTCTTTTTTTCCCCCAACATTATCTTTATTGGTTTTTCAACAATGTTTCCAGTAATATACAGGACATAAGTGTGCTCTCATATCAAAGGAAACATATTTACACTTCTGAAATGTTTTTTTTTATATTTTCCTACACTCACAAAGTTTTGTGTGTAGCCATAATCAAGAAATCAGAACATTATTGAAAACTTCATCTATCTTAGTGACTTAATTCACTAAGTGAAACACATTATGTAGATTAATTACACACAGGCTGGTGTTTTCAAGCCTTTATTGCTGTTAATTATGATGATTTTCCTCTTACAGCTAATGAAAACATGACATTAAAATTACAATATTTAATCAGACCAATAAATAGAAAACATTTAATACAGAATTGTTAGCTTAATGAAAAGTATGTTTAGTAGTAGCTTGTTATTTTCAAAAGGTGCTCTAAATCAGAGAACACATGTAATTTATTGAATATGACAATATTTCATTGGGGTTTAACGTGATTGATTGACACACATTTAAGCATAGTTGTAAATAAGAATAAAAGTGATGCTTTAAAAAGCAGTCTTATTATTATTAGATATTTTTTTCTTATGTCTGTCAATTCCTGTGTTGTCCGTCTTCACAGTTCGTGGCTCAGTCCAACTGTCAGCAGTTCCTCAACACCGTCTGGTTTGGAGAGATGGCCAGCTACCGACGGAAGCACACCTGTTTGAAGATGGGCACGGTTCTGAGCCTGGCGCTGCTCTGGCCGCTCCTCTCCATCTGCTACCTGCTGGTGCCCCGCTCCCGAGTCGGCCAGATAATCCACACGCCGTTCGTGAAGTTCATCATCCACAGCGCCTCTTATTTCACCTTCCTGCTGCTGCTCAACCTGTACTCTCTGGTCTACAATGAGGGCAAGAAGAACATGATGGGCCCCCCACTCGAGATGATTGATTACCTGCTGATCCTCTGGATCATAGGTAAGGTATCCATCTGATGAAGGATGCATTAGGTGTGGTTTGGTATGAATACGTAACAAACAAAAGAGGACTAAAATGTGTAGAGGAAAACTAATAGTGAGCATCACCCTGAATATAATCTACATGGTGAAAAGTGGTGGTGGCAGCATCATGCTGCCAAGAACAGGTCGGTTGGTCAGAGGTGTTGATGAGAAGATGGAAGAAAATCTGTTAAAAGATTAAACAGATCTTAGATTTCAAGAAAGATTCAGCCTACAGCAGGAAAAATAATCATGGCCTTGTAATCAGGGCCTTGAATGGTCTATTCAAAGTCCAAACACAAATCAAGTCACTAAAACTGATGTTCGCAAACACTAATCTGACAGAGTCGTAATTATTTTTGCAAAGAAAATTTGACAACATCTAACTATTTAAATTTTTGCAAAGCTCATAGACAAATAGGGGCGAGAGAGGATTGCCGGTTCGATTCCCAGTCCGCCCACCCTCGTAATTTCTGTCCCTGGGCGAGATACTTCACCCAACTTGCCAGCTGGTGTTGGTCAGAAGGGCTGCTGGTGCAAAATTGCAGCCTCGCTTCTGCCAGTCTGCCCCAGGGCAGCTGTAGCTACAAACCAGCAGTTAGTAAATTACTAACTGTCCTGGCTCTGAATTCAACTGCACGCCACAGTTGCAAAACAAGTTATTATTTTCCCTCAACTTTTATTTTGGTCTATCACGTTATGTCCTAATAAAATGCATTATACGCCTTTAGAAAAGTAAAAGATTTCCAGCTCTTGCAGCATGAATATTTATGCAAGACACCAAAATTATATGCCCCTACTTGCTTATCAGAGGCAGCTAAAAAGTCACATTTATAAATGGACCGTCTCTGGAGAGCAACCTCCCTCCCTACTTTCCCCGTCTGCCAAGAAGCCATTATCATCATGCACTTTGGGTCTCGTTAATGGCTCTGGCTTCTTGCTGGGATGTTTGTAAGTGGCTGTAAAATCATGCCCCCCCCACCCCCCCCCACACACACACCCCCACAGCTCATTGTGCTGTAGGTCTCATTCCGCTCACTGCTTGGTTGATAAATCATTCTATTAACACCACCTGACGGGTAATAGAATTCTGTAGCAGAAGCGGTGAGATTAATTCGTTAAACGTTGGAGAAATGGATGTTGGGACGTTTTCAATTTGACGTCAGTGGAGTCGCGACAGAAAAGTGAACCTGGGTTCTGTGTGTGTTCCGCAGAGGTGAAATAATTCTTCATCTGTTGCAAAACAGATGAAGAATTATCTGTTTTGCAGGTTGAGTATTTGTCAAGCTTTATTTCAAAAGATGTGATCTGTACACCAGGAATCCTGCTGCATTAATATGACATTCTCTGTCAGGCAAATAGAAAAGAGGTGTCCATGATTGCCCTTCCCTAAAATATTTTGTTAGGAGGATGTGAGTAGCTATCAAACTCCCTGGATGAGTTTGATCTTTACACCCAGCAATCATTTTTTTTTCTGCTCTCTGTTGTTGGCTGTTTTGTCTCCTGCTGCACCCATCTTCTCGTATTTCTCCTTCTCCCTTGAGCCAGTTGCCTCCCATTAATGGAGAAATCAGATGCTGTAAGAGTGTGTGTGAGCCTTTGCACGTGGCTGCATTAATGTTTCTCATGTTGTGTTTGTGTGTCTCATTTCTCAAACACAATGAGTGGGTGAAGAAACAGCTATTAGGGTTTTCTGCGCCAAAGGCTGTCACTTCTTTGCTGGCTTCCTTTTAAAACTCTTGACAGATAAGTCATCTCTGAATCACAGTACACAGTAACTACACATTGGCTGTTTTTATAACCTGTTTACATGCAGAACTAATGGATTTTTTTTTTTTTCTGAAGAAAGTTCCTTCCCATTTTTATTAAATGCCACATGGTTCCTTAAATCCCACTTGATACTTTTTTTTTTCTCTTTAAATACCAATTTTTGCATATCATACCCCTTGCGTCACCTACGACTCAATCTGACAGATGATTTATGGGTTAATCCGAAAAAAAAAAGTTCCACATAGATGCAAAAATCAGTGTGTCTGTTATGTGTGTGTATCTGATGGTCAATTTCTGCACCCTTGCAGGAATGGTGTGGTCGGACGTGAAACGTTTGTGGTACGAAGGGCTGGAAGACTTTCTGGAAGAGTCCAGGAACCAACTGAGTTTTGTGATGAATTCTCTCTACCTGGCAACCTTCACTCTTAGAATAGTTGCTCATAGCAAGGTAACAGCACACTACTTTTTTTTTCTTTTTAATTGAAAACATAGCTAAGATCAATAGAAAAAGTTCTGGTTGGAATTTTCCAGTCATAATGGAATCAATTCTGATATCGTTATAAGATTAGTGAGACTGTATTATGGACAATTTCAATTATTTTTTAACAAGAAGATGTGAGTGCAGAGGTTGTTAAATTCTGGATAGATATTTGACCACTTTCAAATGCCAGAACTTTTAAATAAGTAATCTTTCTGTTAGGGATCTGTTTTTAAGTTCACACATTTTGAATGGGATTAATGTTGTCGCCATTCTAGAACCTTTATTGTACACAGCTATGACCATTTAATAACAAGTTTTAATGCATTCTTGAGATTGTTGTTCTGTTGGAACATTGAACTGTGTCCAAAGTTTCAATCGTCTGGCCCAAATTGTGTCCTTCATTATTTAGGATGTTCCAGAGCAACCCATAAATAGGAAGAATGGGAAGAAATCAAGAAACTATACAGTTTACAAGGTGGCTGTAATAATAAATAAGGAGCATCAAGCTCAAGTTATTCAATCTGACGGCAGACCGTGGTTGAAATTTCTACAGTTGGATGATGCACATTAACACATTAAAACACATTAAAAATAGGACACATTAAAATAGGATTGGAACAGTCAAAGCAAATTTCTGGGAAGTATTTCACAAAAATACAAAGAAGACAATTAAGCTATTGCCCCTTAATCATACTGAATTAAACAATTAGGTTAAGTAAAAGGGTCTCCACGAACATCACCCACATTAACAAGAATTGCCTGCACCAGGGTTACTTTGCTCTGTTTGTTTTTGAGACTGCCACCAAGTGGAAGCAAACAGCAGTGCCATGCATCATCAACAGAGCTGTGCAAAACAACAGCGCTTATTGATACAGTACATTATTTTTGTTTCCTTAATGGGCCAGGAAGGGAGGAGAGTGGATGCTGGATGCAGCCAAGCAGATAAAGAGCTCTAATCAGACAACAGCTTTACAAGGATCTCATGTATAGTTGTAGTATTTCTGAGAAAAGAGTTAACTAACAGTGATCTATTTTATGTCCCTTATTACTCGCCTCACTGTGTGTGGGAGCAAATTATGGGTCCTCGTGGTCCTCATCCAGGCCAGACGCTAACAGTGTGTGTACATATATATATATATATATATATATATATATATAGAGTCCTGTTTTTATAAGATCAATGTTGCCCCAAAACAGTTTTTATTATTTGTGTTAAAACAATCGGTGGTTTAGGATTTCAAAGCACTGAGAATGTTCCTGACACAAGTTTCCGCCTTCAAGACAGTTTTTTCCTTTGATCTGCAGTTCAAAAATTGCAAAAATGATACAGACACATCCACACCAGAGAGGAAGGACTGGGACGCCTTCCATCCCATCCTGGTTGCCGAGGGCCTCTTCGCCTTTGCCAACGTTCTGAGTTACCTGAGACTCTTCTTCATGTACACCACCAGCTCCATTCTGGGGCCACTGCAGGTTAGCAAGCACTTATGTAAGGATTATGAAGCTACTTCATTTATATATATATATATATATGTCACACTTGCACAGACAGACGATCACACTCCCCACTCTCTTCCGCTCTCTGTTAATGTGGTAACTCAAGGGCAAGCCCACTCTAAATATCACACCAGCTGTGCTTTTCTGTCTGATAACATCGTCAAAGGCATTAAGTACAAGCGTACAAGATCTCTGAAGACAACCTGATTTTATTTAGGGTTACCAGAGTGAAGGCGGCTGGTTCTTTGTGTAGAAGTCACATAAAATTCTGTTAAAATACATGGAAATGTAAGTTTATTATGTAAAACAAAAAAATCCAATGGTCGAGGATACTTTCTCAAGGCAGGAGAGAAAGTATCCTTTCTCTCCTGCCTTGCTTCAACACATTTGCTCCTTGCTTCAACACATTTGCTTCAAATGTGTTGAAGCAAAAAGCGTTCAACACATTTTTTCAGTCCATGAAACCTTTAACTAGTTTCAATAGTCTTGCTAGTTTTCAATAAAAATCTGTTAATTTTTTAACAGTGCACTTGCTCTGATTAAAACAATTAAAATCTAAGCATCGGCTTGTGAAATCTGGATTTTACATTTTCCACTCATTCTCTCCTGTTATTTTAGGGCCATCTGTGCTCCCTGATCTTAAATCATGACATTCCCTTCTTGGAAGATTTATATATGTATATATATATATATAAAAAAAAACAACAACAACAACCAGTGTCCGGATTTCTTCTGGGTGTCTAGAGTTTTATTTTCTCACCCACTATGTGTGTGTTCTGTGTTACGTAAAGCAGTCCTCAGGTATGCGGCGACATATTTCAAGGAGCAGCTTCCTGTGATTAAGTCTTGGTTACAGTTTGTGGTTGGATAATAAACACTAATTCCCCACTGCAAGCAGTAAACATGCAGGTTCCAGCTTAAATCTCTTTTGCCTTTCTGCTTCGTCTCTTCCCCGTCTTTCTGCCCCACTCGTGCATCAACACGTGGCCTGGCAGAATGGAAAAATGATTAGCTCTGGAAACAGACGCCGCACTCACCCACACATTTCAGTACTCTCGTGATATTTGGCCGAGACAGCCTTCCATCCAGCCACACCCAGACATCCCCCTTTTCCATGCAGACAGTGACTCATGATTATGGGGGTTGCAGTCATACTTCCCCCCCGTGCTGAGCTTGGAAAGGATGATTGGATGTGTGTAGAGCTTGCTCGTGGCCCAGACTTAACCTCACTGACAGTATTAATCCATCATACCTGATGGTTAACTCCATGCAGGAATGTGCTCGAGAGTACAAACACAAGCTGTGGCCTAGCTACGCAGTATATCTTATTCTAATAGGGTTCTGAGTAATTGCTGTGGGGAGATTACACTGTAAGTCGTAAAAGAAAATGTACTGTAAAAACTGCCAACATTGACACCGAAACATCCTGTTCTTCTTTGTGTGTCTTTTATGGTGTTGTATGGAGATGGGCCTCCAAACTTACAAGTAACACCGGTGTGTAAAAAGCCTTAAACAAAATGCCGTTTTATTGCAGACTGAAATAGTTAGGAAAACACAAGTGCAGTTATTCAGACGTTCTGTGATGTCATGCACAACAACAAGATTCTCAGGGCCTCTAGAAAAGAGTCGCACCCACATCATCACTGATCCTCCGTGGTAGTTAACGGTGGAGTGCTTTAACACATATATTTGTTTGTTTTACAGCAGGCACATATGCTGTCAAAAGGTTTCCTTAGTCTCAATCGAAGCACACAGTTCCAGTTAAAGTCCCAATAGAGTTTAGCAAACTTCACACTTTCATGGTTTTGATGGCAGCCTCTGTTTCTCCTGAACACCCTGCAGCATTGAGATAGCATCTAAGACAGGGGTCTGCAACCCATACTACCCAAAGAGATTTTTTTTTTTTTTTGCCTCTTGCTAAATAAATTTTGTCTTGAACCATAAAACCTTGATGACCCTTCCGAAAAAAAAAAAAAAAATGTCTTGACAAGTTTTGTAATGGTTGAATTTTCAACTATCTACCCGCCTTCGTTTTTTATTTTCTTTTTTTTTAACTTTTTCTACCGGGATTGCCATAAAACTTTAATATTTAGTCAAGAAAACTGTATCTGGCAGCGTTTGAGCTACACATTAAGCCTTTTCAGTCAATGTTAGGGGCAAATACATCCGGGCTCTGTTTGCACGGTTACTAAACTGGGCTTTATGTCATGCCTGCCAAGGAAGGGTACAACCTCAACTCGGCTCTTAAATCACCCGTGTACATAGTGGTTGGGGAATTTATATATGACAAGAGAACAAATCGTGCTAACAGACCTACCCTTCTGCTCAAACGCGCTGGTCATCATTCACCCCGCGGTGGAGGCAGAGCGGTCACTCTGGAAACACTGTAGGCTTGTGATGTTGTTACGGTGACAGGCTTGTTTGTTTCAGCATCCTTTCTAACCGATAGGGGCCACGTAGATTTAGAAATAGCAGGCTTCCAGTAACCTTTGAGGACATTTTCTGTCCCCTTTGTTTTAACCGCATGTACACAGGACCCAGAGCTTCCCAGCTGATTTTACCACTTCCCTGTGTGAACACTAGCGCTTTGCAAAAACAAAGATGTAAAAATAGGCAACCAGGGTACATAAAGAAGTAAAGCTGGATCCGAACATCCTGCTTAGTTTGCTGTGGAGCTGTGTTTTTATTTATTTATTTATTTATTTTGCTTTACATGCCTTCTTGGACTAAATGCATTGTAAATATGTACTTGTTGTATGTAGAATTATTTATATTGTTTATTAGTACTTGTCTTATGGTATTCTATTATATTTTATTCTATTCCGTCTACTCTATTACCGATATACACCAGTTAATTAGCCAGAGACCAAAATAATATTTTTTTTTCTTTAATTAGCTTTGATTTGTGATTATCGTGTCAAATATTGATTTAGTTTTCTTCTTCTAATTAAAAGCATCAACATAAGGAACTCACATTATTTCTGGTATGTGAGAACATCAACCCACTCTGTGTGCTTTGGTGCATTTATTTTCACTAAATAAAAGTCAGCTAAAGATTGGGGGCGTATGCTTTGACACACAAATCCTTTTCTGTTGGACTTAAAACTTCTCCTTCTGTAAACAAATCCACAGCATTTTTTGCCTTATTTTATTTTTTTCTTTGCAGTGTATATGTTTTTATGTGTTTTTCAAATGTGTTACAGCTCTAGTGTTGTTGGGGAAAAACATATGAATCGGCACATTGAACCTCAAAGAGTACCAAAAATTATTATTATTGTTATGTTGCATTATGTTCTACAGGTGTATTTCTATTTATTCATTCTATCATGTAAAACTAAAGGTAACAACAGCATTACTGTATTATACTTCTTTGACTGACCTGTGTTACCAGCACTGGAATGACAGATGCATTAATGTCCCACAGATCTCCATGGGTCAGATGCTGCAGGAGTTTGGGAAGTTCCTGGGCCTCTTCCTGCTTGTGTTATTCTCCTTCACCATTGGGCTGACCCAGCTCTATGGAAAAGACTACGCTAAAGAAACAAAGGGCCAGAGCAATCAAACCAAGGACTGTGAGGGCATCTTCTGCCAGCAACAGAGCAACGATGCATTTCACACGTATGTGCAAACGTAAAGCTATTTTTTTAAGACAATGCTTACTAGCCAGAATGCTCATTAAGAGATGCTAAAATTACGCTGAAGAACAAATGCAATGTAAGACTTATTGTATATGCACAGCTATTAGATTATCTAGCATTTTGTATATATTCCTATTTATAGTTGAGATTATCCACTTGTTTCATGAAATTAAACAAGTTGATATGTATCAGAATTTCTAAAGTAGTGATATGAAAGTCTCCTACTCCCAAGTGTTGTTATAAAATTGTGGTTTATTTGCCAGTTTTTCCAGGGGTGTAAACGGCACTCATTTACCTGTAATTGCTAACAGTTTCAAATGAAAGAAATCCGTATTTCTGGCAGCTGGCTGATGTAATTCCTGCTCTAGATGAAAATCTCACCTTTCTACATATGTACAAAAGTTAAAGGAATTTGATATGCAATGTATTTTTTTCACCTAATGAACTTTATCGTAAGAAATAGTGCATGTGGTCACTTTAATGGTCTGACTGCTGTTCCTCAATACTGTGCTGTATTTTGATAGGTTCTAATATTCCAGTTGTTTCATATTATTAGGACAATATATATATATATATATATATATATATATATATATATATATATATATATATATAGAGAGAGAGAGAGAGAGAGAGAGAGAGAGAGAGACTGCCTTTGGTGGGTGGGAAGATATCTGACCTTTTTAACCCTTTTACTTTCTTGGGAAAAGTATGGAGTCTGCTGCATTCTTTCTCTTGACAATAAGTGACCATCCACCGCTTTGTCATATTCCCATTACTAACTTCATTTATTGTTGGAAAAACAGTAATTATTCTTTTTAAGGTAATAGGCAATTGTACCTTCAAATTCCACATGGCCATCTATGGTACTGTCTTTGTGTTTTATAACAGGATGTGATTTATTTATGTGTTATGCTTTGAAACTGAGGGAAAAAAAAAAAAAAAAGGTATATATTTTTTTTCTGTCACTTTTAAGCACTTAGGTTATAGAATAAAGCCACACACCTTTTTTTTCCCCCACTACAAAAGTGATTCCAACACACTGGTTCATCGAGCACATCCACCCTGCAGCTTTGAGGGATGGCTATGGGGTTGGAATTTATAGTGAGGTTAAAAGTGGTTATATGTGCCAGATGTTTGGCCAGCAACCAATGCTTGTGTTTATGTACTATTGTCTTCCGTTTTCCAGGTTTATGGGGACCTGCTATGCTCTGTTCTGGTACATTTTCTCCTTGGCGCACGTTGCGCTCTTCGTCACCCGCATCAGCTACACAGAGGAGCTGCGCTCCTTTGTTGGTGCCCTGATCATAGGCACCTACAACATCGTGGTGGTTATCGTGCTGACCAAGCTGCTCGTGGCCATGCTCCATAAAAGCTTCAGACAAATTGCTGTAAGTTTGAACAGCATTTGGCTCAGCAGTTGTCTCAAGCAATCTGAGTTCGTGTCAGAGCTGAAAGCAGCATCTGCTTTCACTTACTGTTAAGAATAGATGTTGCTTCAAGTCACCCCGAAATGCTTCGCAGATGGCAAATGATTTCTTTGTTTGGTCTTTGAATAATTGTTTGATTCTCATTAGATTAAACTGGTGACTTTTGCATTTACGAGGTGGTTTCACTTGAACGGTTAAAGCTTCAGAGAATGAAGGGTAATTTTTTTATGCTTTATGTAGAATCATGAGGATAAGGAGTGGAAGTTTGCACGGGCCAAACTGTGGCTCAGCTACTTTGACGACAAGTGCACCCTGCCCCCTCCTCTCAATGTCCTAACCTCGCCAAAAACCGTCTGCTACCTGGTGACCAGCCTGAGGAAGTGGATCTGCTCTCACACCACAAAGGGCAAAGTGAAGAGACAGAACAGTCTCAAGGTGAGAAAGCTAATCACAGTCATCCTCCATTCTTAGCAAACATCTTTACTTTAGTCTTGAAGTTTATTCAGATACTACTTGCAAATTTGAAGTAACTTTTGGCAACCCTTTCAAACAAGGCACAGTTGTTCAGTCATTTTCTGATTGCGCCAGCATGAATTTTGACATGTGCTGAATAAGGAAAGTATTTCACCTTTCACTTTTTGCAACTTATCCTTTCTGTTGTAAAATGATGATGGACCTCAAATACTTTAGAAACAGGCCTATACAGAGTTCATGGAGGTTTTAGTCATAAAAAGTCTTAAGAAGGAAAACCAACTAAATCGTAGGGCTAAAACGGACTCCATCTTAAACTTCTATGTGCTTTCCTTCTTGTAATGAGTGTTTTTTAGCATGCCTCTGCTAGTTTATTACAAGTGCTATAGGAGTGCTACAGTTAAGTAATTGGGGTGGTTTTATAGTTTTACAAAATTCTGAGGCATGTTCTGCTAGGTTAGCAACCTGGCTACACAGATTTCAGTAGTTTACTAAACTTCTTATCAATTAATCATCAAGAGTATTTCATTAATTTAATTAATTTAAAGTAGCACGTGGCTGCTATTTTTGCTCTTACACCATCCAGAAGCAGAAAGGGTGCACTTAGCTTTTCACAGACCTTACATTTTGTCATGCTCTTTGTTTTTATAGATATTCTATTTAGAGCAGATTAGATCATGTTTGTTATTTCCCAATATTTAAAACACTGAAGCTAACAGAGTGTCCACATTATTTTTACCATGACCTCTGAAGGTACTGAAAACCGTAACTAGATATCTATGGTTTCCACAATGTCTCACCATGAGTCTGAAGTCCGTCGGTGTGGTTACCCTGCAGGAGTGGAAGAACCTGAAACAGAAGCATGACGAGAACTACCAGAAGATCATGTGCTGTCTGGTACACCGCTACCTGACCTCCACGCGGCAGAAGATGCAGAGCATGGATCAAGCCACGGTGGAAAATCTGAACGACCTACGCCAAGACCTGTCCAAGTTTCGCAATGAGATGAGGGACCTGCTGGGCTTCCGGACATCCAAATATGCCATGTTTTACCCAAGGAGTTAAAGCGAAAAACAAACAAACAAACAAACAAAAACAGACTCTTTCCTCTTCCTTCCTTCTCGATAAAATCTTTGCTTCATGTTTATCTGGGATTCCCCCAAGCATGTGCAAAAACTCTGCTCTTTGAAGTCTCTGGGGTCATTTTAAAACCTGGACCTTTATTAGAGAAATATGTATTCACCAAAGCCTCACGACTCAGGCCTCCTATCTATTCAGCTATGTAACCTTTACTTTGTAAATAAAGAAAGCCATTCTTTTCAACAGGAAAATAATAAAAGATTTGTGGAAGACTTGGACTTTCTTGGTGATGACTCGCTTAAAAATCTGAGACAAAGCTAGAGTTTTTCCTTCATAATTTTACTTAAAGGCAATGGGTGTTGGTCTATAGGGAGTGTTGGGGCTACACCCTCTCTGATGTAGGGGATGGGGGGGGGGGTCTTAAAAAGATCTATAAACATGATTTAAAAACTGTACTAACCGATTTTCCTTAATGTGTCTGCCTAAATGTAACCAAAACTAGAAAAATGTGCATTTCCTGCGAAAAAGAAGGGAAGGAGCAAAAAAAGAAGGAAGAAATGATGGGTTTAAAATGTCAACTTTGTGATCAGTGTGTATTTCCGTTAAAATAGCTAAATCCTATGTTCCTATTACAAAGATGTGGTGCACACCCATATCTGCCTAAATAACTCCCCAATGCAAAAAAAGAGAGAAAAAATAGGAATATTCATGAAATAGAGTTTGCACATACATGATTTTGTTGAGACTGGAGTTGTTTGAGACGTCTGTGTCAGTTTTGGCCTCTTTTGGACAAGTCGTTTGCATCAGCCTCTTGAATTTATACTAAATGAAGACTTTATGAAAGTTATTTCCTGCAGGTGTTAGCTGCTTAACAGAACCTCTTTTCAAAAAACAGAATTACATCCTTTTTTTTTTGTTCTGCTCATCAATTCTAGCAACAGCGTCAATGCATATGTCACATGTCACATGCCTGATCCACCACCATGCAAAACAGGGCATAGCTTCAAACAGTCAGACGAAAGGAAAATGTCAGAGTTTTATTAGGTGGGATAATGAGAATGCTTTATAAATAATATTTATAATCTTACTTATGTGAAAATAATTGCCTTAACAAAAAGGTGACAGTATTTAAATGACATGAGCCGATGCTGGTGGTTTGTGTCGATAAATGTCAGCATTTTAACATAAAATCGGAAAACCATTTTTAAAAGAATGAATGATTATTGCACTTTAGTCACCACATTCATATCTAAACTGTTCCTAAAAATTTTACACAGAATATTTTTAGCTGATTGTAAAATAAAACCCAAACAAAAACACACAAAAAAACCCCACACACATCAGATATTACAGATATTAGAAAAGAATGTCAAATTCAAGAAGCCTTTTTTCACATTATAGTCCACAGTTTTAATTGTTTAAAACTTTAAAAAGTAGCTTGGATTCGTGTTAAAATGAAATTGCCACTATGGGATACCAGAACAGATGTGCAACCCCCATGCCCCCCCCCCCCCCCCCCCAAAAAAAAAAAAAAAAAAAAAAAAAAAAAATTTTATAAATCAAAAAAAAATACTATACAGAAATAA
>NW_015113564.1:31631-35987 GCF_001443285.1 Poecilia latipinna
AAAAAGATGCGCCCCCCCCCCCCCCCCCCCCCCCCCCCAAAAAAAAAATAAATAAATAAATGGAGGAATGTTTTTCTAAGTAGCTACAATCTGTGAGAAGCGTGACAGGAATGTAGGGAACAATCTGTGGATAGAAGGAGAAATTTGAACTCATTTTTTGCTCATTAATCTTAGTTTAAATGACAAGCTGTTCTTTTAAACAGGAGACAACCTGCAATTACTCAATGCTGCATGTGCCCAATTGGCAAAAAAAAAAAAAAAAAATATGTCCTAATAAATGCACCAATGTGTGTTACCCTTAATTTAATGAAACATTGAATTAAGGGTTTTGCTGTGCCAGCTTGGCACCCAGATTTGGTTCTGTGTCATTGAAAAGGAGCTTTGTTTCCTGCCTAATTGTTTCCATCCACAGCTGAGCCTCTTTAGGCGGGAGCTCCTCAGCGCGACGGGGACAGATCAGCATTGCCTGTTTTTCAGAACGTTTAGTCCTTTTTGGTTCTTCTTCTTGAAGGCCATGACAAAGTGCTGCGGGGCGATCTTCCCCCGGCCCTCCTCGTCCACCTGACCCATGAAGATGTAGTTCAAGCCTGGTGAGGTCACACAGAAAACACCTGAATGCAGTGGCGGAACGGCAGAGACATTCAGGGAGGCCCGACATGAGAGTCTGCGTGTTGCAGGTCCGTATGCATATGAATACGTAAAAACATATTTGCTTGTTGTTGACTGTTTGGACAGTGAGTTCTGCCGCTTACCTAACGCCTTGGATGGATCGGCAAAGGAGCAGAGGAGGCAAACTCAGAGCCGTTTGTTATTTAAAACAGTCAACCTGGAGCTGCATTGTAACTATGAGTATTTACAGAACATCTTTTCTTTTTTAAACATTTGAGAGAAGGCGATTTAATTCCAGCAGCACCATAGCACTTACCTCGTCTGATTAATGGACACTTTTTGCACAGGATAATGATCTTGGTGCTCATTGTCTTCCCCGCCTGCTGGATCACCAGGCTGCCTTCTTTATACACATTGATGATGGAGACGGTGGCGTACATGCTTCCTCCTCTCATCGCTGCAGTAATGACCGTTCCAGTTATCACTGTCACAGACACAAATGAAAAGGAGGATAAGGGATGGCAAGCAAAAGTGCTTAAATTGTGATAATTATGCAGTTCTGCACGTGTACTGTCTGAAACAATTTTTACTTGTTTTTGATCTCAATGAGAACTTTTCCAAGTTAAATACTGCAGGTTTTTATAAACAAGTCTACAGCAAGTTTCTTGTCAGGAGGGGGGTAGGAAAAAAAAAGAAAAGGAATGTAAGCTAAGAATTTAACAGCTGCAGGGCAGAAAATTCCTGTTTCATCTTTACTATTAATAAACGAGATGCGGACAGTATTTGTCAAATCTTTTTTTTTTTTTTTTGTTCTTTTATTATCTTGTCTTTGAAGTGCAGTGGAGCCGTAGTACTAGTATACTAAATTGCATTTAGTATACTAAATGTAATTAGTATTGCATTTAGTACACTAAATGCAATACTAATTTGCATTTAGTAATGTAAATTATTAAATTTGCATTTAGTAACGGAGTAAAATTAAAAGATCACATCTCCTCTCCAGAAAAAGTCCATAAGAAACCAATTATCTTCTAATATAAAGCAAAGCTTCCACTTCCCCCCAATGTTAAAACAATGCAATAAAGTGGGGGGTTAAAATAACTTCCTGTTTAGTCTGACCGGAGCTTCCAGGAGAAGGACTCGGTGTTTTTGTTCCGACTCATGGAAACGCAGTAACGTCTGGCAAGTGACCCTAGAGGAATCACAGATAAAGAGAACCCAAAGGAACAAACTGGACTCTCTACACTGATGGCACCACTATGTCTGCACTGACAGAGCTGAGAATATCCAGAGTGGCTTTCTCAGTCAGTTGCTACTGTTACACAGACCAGAGAACCGCTTTGGACGGATCTCAGTGAACTCAACCAGATTAAACACCAGCTGTTTTAAGACTTAAAGCATTGATTAAACAAAAATGTTTTCAGTCTACTGTCTCGCCACTTCTAACATCACGAGGTAAATTCCCCCCCAGCCACAACACGCAGGGGATGTTTTTCACATCGTTTGCTCATCGGTTTTCTGGCTCAAATCCAAGTGCAGATCCAACACGTATGCAGCCAACATCTCACAGTCTGTTTGTTTTACACCGAGTTACCTTACGGGTTCTAGGCGTGTGGGTGTGTTTATGTTCATACTGGAGGTTTCTGTGCACCGAATGTGTACAGTACTTCAGTTTCTGAATGCCTATCAAGGCAGTCTTTCAGTTGCGAGACCAAAAAAAAAAAAAGAAAGAGAGAGAGAGGACATGATCAGGACTGTAAACAGCTACTTACGGGGCGGGGGGTTGGCTGTCAAGAACTTCAGCTGATATACTGATCCTCAGCTGAAGGGCTGGTTGGGATTAGCATATTTGCAATAGTTCCACAAGCCAATACACACCCTGGCAAGTTAATATCAGCTGCGATCTATTAATTAGGGATAATTTATGAGGGTTGTATGAACCGCAACTTGCATTGATGTTCTCACCAAAATTGCTGGAGCAGTAATTGCTCTCGAGGGTTCCTCGTCTTTTGCACGTCTGCTGACACAAGGCGGCGGAGTACTTCAGAGCTGGAGGGGGGTAGGGGAGGGGGCACACCAATGCACATGTAAGCTTTGTCAACCAGTGATGCAAGCATATAACTTATGGCTACATCTGCTTTCTTGTGGTTTCTTTACTGGATACTTTCAGTTACACAATACTCTCTTCGCTGTCAACTTCGAAGGCCAATAATAACATAATGGAATGCGAAAAAACATCTGTTTTTCAAGTTAGAATCTATAAAGGAAAGAATTATGGCTTCAAGAAAATACAAGGTGACTGACTAAATATGTTTTCATTGGAAAGAGGAACAGCAGGGAGGATGAAACAAACAGAAAGCAGTATCGCAGAATGACATCATCACATGGGGGGGTCTGCCATGGCCTGACTAAGGGAAAAAGCAACAGTGTGTGGGAACATGAGTGTTTGAATATGAAAATGAGCCATGATTGTGGGCGCAGACCCTTGCCCACACTGCAAGTCAACTTGTTTAATGTACAGTTTACTCAGGGGAAATGGCAACAAACACACACTTTTAGGATCAGCTCTGCAGGAATATGTGCTGCTAACCGGGACTTTCCATGTCTGGGACTTTGTTTTCTCTTCAGAAGAAAGGTTGTGCCTTTTCACTTTACTTTTCTATCTAAAATTACTTTTAGTGTGTCACACTATAACACTTATTCACTATTAAAGTACAGCGTCCTCAACACTTATTGGGATTCCTGCTAAAGTTGTGTAAAAAGCCTTAAAATAAATCAATCTTTTATTGTGGGAGCAAAATCTCACACTATAAAAAAAAAAAAAAAAAAAAAACTCCATACTTGAAGTTTCTTTAATTAGATTATGTGATGTTAGTAGCCTGCGTTTTCAGCAATCAGAAAATGGACGGAAGGACAAGAGAGAAAGACAAGCAGCCTAGATCAGAAGTTCAGGAAATAGAGTACTGCTGTCCCAATCAAGAAATTAAAACTATGACAAAAAAAAAAAAGCTGGAGGAGGATAGAAACTTCTCTTGCCTTGTGGTAGAGCAGGAACTACAGCGTCTTTGAGGTCACCAAGTCTCCATAATAACCACTAGTTTGTAACTACATGCCAACTTATTATTTAAGAAGAAAGAACCTTTTTTTTTTTTGTCCTTTCATCAAACATGTGGGATTTTCCAAACACTATTCAAATGGTAAATGAAGCTGTGCACTCTGGTAAGAACAAGTTAAGATCAAGTTCTTTGGCAACAAATACTCCAATTGAGTTTCATGTGAAATGATAATGAATTCATATCTTCAAAAATGTAAACGATTGTGAAGAACCTGTGATGCAGTGGGACTCTTTGTCTTGCATCAAACTTTCTTTAAAATGAAAATCTAGCAGGAAACTGAAAATGGGTGACCATCACATTTTTTAACAGGGTAACCCACAGTCAAAAAAAATTAACACTCTTTCATGGCCCTCTTGGCACTCGTTGAAAAAAAAACGCTAAATGCTCAAGAAAAAGATTAAGTACTGATCTATAAGCAAGATAGCGCTATCCAAAAATATTCTTGCTTATTGTAAATGATTTTTTTTATTATTATTTTAATCCACTTAATAAATGTGCTCCAATTAATGGATGCATTTTTCTATATTTTTTAGTGTGAGATCATGCATCTAAAATTAAGTGTTTTCAATAAGTGTGAGATGTGCAATGGCTAGATCAACAAATGGATATCCAAATATTCTTTTAGTTGATA
>NW_015113564.1:39239-43706 GCF_001443285.1 Poecilia latipinna
ATATATATATATATATATATATATATATATATATATATATATATATATATATATATATATATATATATATATATTAGGAATCAAGTTACTACGTACGTATGGGCCTAGTGGTGACCGGCTGTGTGGTGGTGGTTGGTGGTGTGGTGGTGATGGGCAGCTTCTTCGGTCTGAACTTGTAGTGTCCGATGAAGCCGTCTGCAGTCAGGCTGAGATCGGACAGGAACTGGATCAGGAGCTGATTCCCCTCCGAGAACACTGGCCTGAAGAGCGGCACAGAGAAGAAGGATCGATGATGAACTGAGATGAAGTCACGAGATGGAGATTTTCACTAGAAAATAGTACCTTCTGCATGACAGAAATCACCTACGCTGGGGGGCTGTCTCCGCAGTATTTGCCGATTCTTTTGGCGTCGTTTACTTCTGCCCCATTGAAAATGGAGACGTGGTCGTAGCGGCAGTAGTTGTCCCGCTCAACGTCGAATTTCTCAAACTTTACTTCGATGATCTGCAGCAGTGAATAATTCACAGATGAATTGTCTTTATAGCCCTGCATTCTTCTAAGTAATGGATACTTGAACTGCACAAAGCTCAAGGGAATATATTTGTTAATTCGAATATCACAAAAAAAAAAAAAAAAACATATATATATATATAGGTAGATCAGTTCAAATCAATTTAATAGTTTTGTTTCTCAGGCAATAAAAAAACTCAAAATTCAATTTCTTAGAAATGATCTCATATTCCTTTGCTACCATATTTTTTCTTCCACTAAATATTTCATTATTATGCTTGGATACTGCTCCTCGAACTTCTTATACTAATTTCCCACGTGTAAATGCTTTATGTCAGATGTGTTGCAATTTTTGTATTTAATTAATGGACTAATATGTTTTGTATTTTCTAAGGTGCCCCTGTAATTTCAGTTGACTGACCTGGTTTTTTGGTGCCACTATACGCCAGAAGCAGGTGACACCAGCTGGATAGTCCTTTTCAGGCCAGTTAGGTGTTTTGAAAGTCCCAGAAGGCTTATCAAGTCTGCCTCCACAGTACTGGTCACCTATGAAGACAGAGGGTGAAATGTCAAGCTGTTTTTCAGTGGGTGATTTTTCAAATGTCATTTATTATTCAAGAGCTCCTCTAAAATGTGTTCAGTCAGTGTGAACTTTTGAACTTATTTTTCTGCGTGTGAAAAGAATTTGACCACTGCAACAAAAACAGAGTATGTCGCTCTGCTCAGATACGAACCTATTTTTGTTGCTACGATAAAGACATAGTCCAGCAAACTAGACACCGAGACAGTATCCATTACAGCTGTGAACATGGGTAAGTACAAGGAACCATCCATTAAAATTCCACAGAAAAGACAGTAGATGAGGCATCAAACAGAAAAATACTCATTTATCTCTAAGTGATGCTTTAGACTGGCTTTTAACTGAATTCCTCCAAAGGGCAAAAAAAAAAAAAAAAAACAGCAGTGAGAAATTCCACATCATGCTGAGAGTAAAAACTGACATGCACCTCTTGGTTACTTTGCAGGAACTTTTATTTTCAAGTCCTGTACAGGACAATTTAGACACCAAAAGCTAAAACGCAAAGAGCACTTAAGGTCAATTAAGGTCGTCTCCATTGTGCAAACTAGTTCACATTTCAAAACTCCATGCTTTTCCAGACTCATTCAAACGTTCCAGAAGTTTTGGCTTTTTTTATTATGTTCCACAAATCATGAAACAACTTGATTCTTAAGTTGGCTTTAAAATTTAGCATTCCTATAATAAGCTATTTTGATGCTTTCTTTGACATCTGGGCTAAATAAATTCTATTTAAAAAAAAGTAAAAAAAACAAACAAATCAATTAATTCAAATACGACTTGTAATGCACTATTTTCTTTTTCTTTTCTTCTTTTTTATTGACTCTCATCAGTGATTTCTCAGCCAGCAACTGAGAAAGAAAGAAAGAAAGAAAAGTCTTTCTTTTAAAAGAAAGACTTTTAAAAAAAGGAAATTTAATGAAACTCTGTAAAAACAATTTTCTATTTAGACAATTTCATTTTTAGCTTTTGCACACTTTAACAATGTAAATATAAAGTGCCAGTTTTGTTTTGTTTTTCATTGCAATGAATGGAAATGAATGAAAGAAAATTCCGTCCTGATTAGATATCTTACATAGTTCGAGGGCAACTTCTTTTGCAACACCATCGCAGTGCTCGCTATACGAGCCTGAAAACCTGAGACAGCCATTGTCAGAATGGATCTCCTGTAACCATGTTCCTATCTTCTTGCCTACCTCTCTCATGAGGAGGGGCACTATCGAAATCCGCAAGGAAGCCACTGCCAGCAGTGTTGGCATCAGACACCATCTGCAGGAGCATCTTGTTGCCTGTGGACACGAGGGCTCCGGGCTTGAAGGTCCCACAGAAACGACCAAGTCTCTGCCCGTTGACATGACCACTGTGTACGTCCACGTAGTCATAGCGACAAAGGTTGTCGTTCTCCAGATCAATCGAGCGAAATGTCAGTATGACCACCTTGCTTTCAGGAACCTAAGGTTGAAAATTTCACATGGCATAGAACACAGCAAAAGTTCTTTTTTTAATGATGACACGGTTTTACTTGCTCCATGCACTTGTGGTGCATAGAATAAGTAGAATGTCACATAGATTATAAAAACAACATCCAATGCAAATAATTAATTAATGATAAACAAATACCTTCCATGTCAAATGTGATCTGCATCAAAACACAGTAAATGAAGGGGTGCAGCTTAGTCTTTCATCCAACTCTTAACCTTTGTTTTGAATAATTTCATTTCAGAAATTAGATTAAATTCAGTTGGTAATGTGTTCCAAACTAGACAGCCCATAATGGACAAAGCAAACTGTCTAATCGATGTGGTATTTTACTGCTGCTATGCATTTCATTTGGGTTTCACATCACACATCAATACAAAGTTGTGCATCATTGTGAAGTAGATGGAAAACAACTCCTGGTTTTTGGTTTTCGTCACCAATTGTGACTTTGGTGGAGCTGCACTGATCCACAGCTCAAGTGGGAAAATCTATCAGGAGCCCAACTATTGCTCCTCTACATCATGACAAATCTGCCCTTCACTGCACATCGACAAGAAAAAGTGCATTGCTGAAATTGGTTCAGATGAAAGCATGTTAAGTGTTAAAATGGCCCAGTCAAAGTCTGGAAACATTTTTTTAAAGATACATTTGTCGACCAGTTCTGCACATTCCATATGCTGAGGTGGTAAGAACATACTGTACAGAGCAGCATCTCAATCAGCTCCTGCCTAAGAGTAGAGTTACGTAAAAAACCGAGCAGCTAAAGAAAGAACAAACTCAGTCTGATGTGGCTGCTCAAAAGTATTTTTAGAATGAAACTAGTAGTTAGATCTGTCATATTTGACTAGTTCAACTCTTTAGAATTTTTGGAACCATCAAACTTATTTTTTTTCCTCCATCATGTTCTTAAATCATGGTTAACAAACAGGTAAATATGCAGCTAACTGGACTCACTGTGATTCTCCACACGCATTTGGTGTTTGGAGGGTAAACTCCTGGGTAACCTTGGCTTCCGATGACTCCAGACTCCCCTGTGATGTTTCCGCCACATGTAAAGGTTCTGAAGGGGACAAGTTTCACATAATGACATTATAACAAAACAGGATTTAAAAATAAAAAATAAAAAAAAAAAAACATAACGTGATATGAATTTTAATAAGTTTTTAGCAAATAAAAACCACATTGAATGCTTAAATATATGGCCAGAGGCAGCTCAGATTGCAGAATATTCCTCTCGAAACCCCTCCTGTCGTCCTCGTCACCCTTTCTGTTACATACGTTCGAAATAATAAGAAAACATATACCTCAGCTGAGACTGCGCACAGACTTCTGTCAGGAAGAGCAGAGTCCATGCGCAAAAGATACTGCATGTCCTCCACATGGTGTTGTGAACCGAGCAGGCGCTGCGCTTGTTTTCACTCCGTGGCATTGCGCTCAGCGGCTGAAGCTGTGGAGGCGATGGAGGGGGCTGGTGTGCCCAGGAGTTGCTGTGGGGCGTTTGAGCAACTGCAAGATCGAGCACATGAATATAGAGTTTGTCCTGAGCTGTAGGAGGGGACAAACTCCTACAGCTCAGGAGTTGAGCTGTAGGCGGGTGGAGGGGACGCTAGAAGGGTGTATAATATCGCCTTACTTCACCTGGCCTGGAAAGCACTAAGAAGATGGCATGATTAAACTTGACTGAGCTTTCATGCATGGTTTGACATTCCTGTAGCCAAATTCCTCCCGTGTGGCAGGGGCTTGAATGAAAGAACTCTGTATCCCATTTTTTAGGGAATTGCAGATCAACTTAGTTTGAGCTAGACCGGCTAAGACAAAAAAAAAAAAAAAAAAAAAAAAAAAAGAAAAGAGGGGGGGGGGGGGGGAGGTGTGTGTGAAAAGAGCAATATTCATTTTAATAA
>NW_015113564.1:46738-57263 GCF_001443285.1 Poecilia latipinna
GAAAGAAGGATTGGGGGGGAAAGGGAAAAGAAAAAAAAAAAAAAAAAAAAAAAAAAAAAAAAGGGGGGGGGGGAGGTGTGTGTGAAAAGAGCAATATTCATTTTAATAATGATAAAGACGAATCGTCACGAACGTCAAAAGACAATGAGGCGTCAATCTCAAGTGGGTGGAAGGAAAGCGCCACCTGCTGGAGTTATATGACACACTAAAGGTGAGTCTCCAAATTTACACCAAGCTGGTTTAATTCCGAAAGAAAGGGTGAATTCACATTCTCTCATTTTCTCCCAAGAAATTTTAATATAATCTAAGATTTAAAAAAAAAAAAAACAGAGATAGAAAAAATGCTAAATTGACAGTTGACTGGTACCTTTCTTGGGAAAGGTACCAAGACAGGTACCTTTCCCAAGGTACCTTTGTGTAAAAGGTTTACACAAGGTGCTGACACTTTATATCAATGGAAAGTTCAGTGAAAGGAAACAGTCTTGGAAAAAAAAGGTTTCCAAGCAAGACAGATAGCTGCAGCCTTGAAAGCCCAAAATAAACCCCATAAATTAACAATATATAAGTGAAAATCACATATTTCCAAAACAAAAGAAATTGTAGTAGGCCATATTTAACATACCTTTAAAAAAATGCAAATTCTTCATTGTTTTTTTTTCCTAGTTTAGCAAACACAACATTCTCACTGACTCGACGTTCGATTGTACGTCCTGTGCATTCAACTTAGCTGCTATCGGTGATCGATTTCCTTTTCAGTTGCACAGAAAGATGGCGGACCGAACGCCTGGCTCTCAAAAAGCTAGCGCTAAGGTGAAATTTACCGTTTGTTCTCGTGTTAGCTAAGCTGTTCCTATCGTAGTGAGACCTGTATTTTTTGTAGATTCACGGAAATCGTTTGGTGTTAACATAGTAGCTGCCGCAAGAGCTACGCGCGCTTACTGAAAAGTGACACCCCGCTCTACCGAAACCTATCCATGCTAGCATGGCTAGGCTAACCATGGAGCTAATGCACCCCGGGACTAAGTCGGTGTAGCTATTTACAAACCACATCAAGGCAAAGCTAATAACTTAAAGTTGTCACCACACAAATTATGAATTTTAAAATATAAAATTTAATGTATATTCTCACTAAGGGACAGACGTCATGGTAACGTTAGCAGCTCAGCGTGCTGTATTCAAGCAGTCCCGCTGCAGCTTACACCGAGCAGCTAGGCCTCTGGTTAATTTTTAGACGTCAGACTGTAATTTAGAAGAAAAATTACAGTAAACGAAACGCAAACAGTCCTAAACAGTTATGTTGTCTGGCTTTTGCAGCTTTCGTTGTATATGTAGCATCATAATTTGCAGTTATGCACAAATTAGCTGTCAGAGTGTCTGTCATTTTGTCAGAACACCACTGAGCAAACCCAGCTCAGCTTCTGATTACCTGAATGTGTTGTTGATTATAGAAATTGTCATTCTGGGTGCTAGTAGTAAACATTGTCCTGAATCGTAGCTGCTCTTTGTTTACATCGACAGGCGCTGCTTGAGAGCAAACTCAAGTCTTTCAGCATTGGCAAGATGGCTGTGGCGAAAAGAACTTTAAGCAAGAAGGAACAAGATGAAATAAAGAAAAAGGCAAGTTTGCACTTCTGTTTATAATTAAGATTACTCATGTAATTAGTTTCTACAAGGTTTCATTAAGTATGTTTTGCTGCATACCTGCTTCTTTTATGTTGATTTTTCTCGTATTCAGGAAGATGAGCGAGCAGCGGCAGAGATTTATGAAGAGTTTCTTGCTGCTTTTGAAGGAGGAGGAGAGAACAAGGTCAAAGCATTTGTCAGAGGGGGTCTTGCAAATGCATCAAAAGGTGCAGTATTTGGGCTTTTATCGATTACATAACTACAAGCTGTGATAATCTTTGTCATGACATGTAACTAGCGCTAGTTACATGTCATGCTGCAAAAGGTGGCATTACTATGTTTTATACCGCTTATGTTTTTTTTTTTTTTTTACATAAGAAAATGGATGTGAGTATAATCATTGCAGGGGCAAAGTATTAATTTAAGAAAAAACATTTTTGCCCAAGAAAGAAAACAGGCCAACTGTGGGAGATAATTGTGCTAAATTGCTTTGGAAATTAGAAATTGTCTTATTTATGTTTGACAGGAAGTAGTGTTTGCATTACATGCTGAGAAATGATGCAAAAGCATTTTATATGAGCTGGACATGCACTGATCAGACATCTTGACAGATTTCTAAGGCCCTCATATTATCTGTTTTCTAATTTTAGGATGTAATAGTATGTTTTCTCCTAAAATATAGCATTTTGGGTTTAAATTTGTCTGAATAACTTCGAATGCAACTGCATTGGTTTTGTACAGTTAAAAAAAATTGCCTCGGAAGAAACAGACTGAAAGTAAAATAAGAGGGGCTTATAAAGTAGAAAATTTCTAATAAGCAATTCTCTAAATCTCAGAATTATAAATAACTAAATAGAGAAACATCCTTTAAATATAAAATATAACTGTATTCTGATTTTCTTTCTT
The DNA here is from genome assembly GCF_001443285.1 of Poecilia latipinna. Lineage (NCBI taxonomy): Eukaryota > Metazoa > Chordata > Actinopteri > Cyprinodontiformes > Poeciliidae > Poecilia > Poecilia latipinna. Next base: position 49,268 of record NW_015113564.1, read on the forward strand.
TTGCACTTCTGAAAAAGTAATGTATCACAATCTTGCATTTTTATGAGCCCTTATGATCCTTTCAGTAGTCAATCATTAGCTCTTCTTCATGTGTGCTGACAATGCTGACAACTTTAAAGTCAGACTAAGACAGAGCAGTTGGAGTTACACAGATCTTAAATACATTTGCAATACAATAAGATCAGAATTGACATTTTAAACTTTTTTTTTTGTATTTATATTGCGGCCAGCGTTACTAGCAACAGTGCCTGGTTGTATTCCCTGTGTAGTTCGTGGCTCTTTACCTGAACTTCAAGGTTTACTGCAAAACTGTCAACATTTGCTAATCCAACACGCTCGAGGACACCGAAAAATATTAAAACCTCCTACATCCTCATGCTTCCTCTAACTTCTCTTTTGATACTACTCATCCTGAAAATGTTAATTAAGTTGCATCTTTATTTTTAGCTTCAGCTCCCAAACCAAAGAGTGTTAATCTTGCCTCGGGTTGCTTTGGTGTGGTGCTGTTCAATGACTGGCAAAGAGATTGGATTTTTAGTTTCTAACAAATTGATCTCTGATGAGGGTAAAATACTAGTCACGATGCTATTTCCGGGCGCGTCTCTACTTTAAACCAAAAATATTAACAGGAGGATTTTGAAATAAGAATACAGTTTGTCTTTTCAGAGGAATCAGCTTCTGATGACAAGAGGGGAAAGTTGTACAAGCCCAAATCCCGTTTTGAGACCCAGCCAAAAAGCATCCTGCCTTTGGAGACTCCGTCTCAGTTTTTACCAGCAGACAAAAGAAATGTAAGTGCTTTCAAGGTCAACTAATTGTGTCTCTTGTTTGTGCTTTGCAGTTTATTTTGTTAGTAATAATATGTTTCTGTTTCTCAGACTTTAAAGAAGGGCAGTGAAAAGGAGAAGAAGAAGAGTAACTTGGAACTTTTTAAAGAAGAACTTAAACAGTATGATTTATCATATGACAATATTACTTTCTATTGGTCTGTGTTTGTTTTTTTTTAATAAAATCACAAAATATATTTTTTCTTAATTTCAATATGTGCCACTTGTTTCAGAATCCAAGAAGAAAGGGACGAAAGACACCGGATGAAAGGACGCGTCAGTCGCTTCGAGCCTCTGCCGGGATCGGAGGGAAGACGCTCCTGTGAGTGAATTTAAGCTGCTTTTAACGCCTTCTGTGCACTAACATGGCCGACGCGGCCCCGTCCAGCACGCCTCACTCAGCTCCCCGCCCCCCTGTGTGCTCCTTTCACCCTGAAACAAAATTTATACTGCTTTTCTGCTTCTTTTAGCGGATGGTTCTTCAAGAAGAAACCGTCCGTCCAGTGGTAATTTTGACTTAATACAGTGACCGTGAATATCTCCAACTTGCTGAGAAATCAAGTCGGGGTTTCAGACGGCAACGGGAAATTCTTTTCTCATTTCTGTGTCTGCAGTTTTGGACGACTGCGCGCCAGGATCCCATGATGTCGGCGATCCATCCACTACTAACTTGTATCTTGGAAACATCAATCCACAGGTGCCTTTCTTTCTTTTTCTCGTATTGAAAGGCAAAATAAGACAAAAAGAGCTTAGTGAAACAGCTTTGACTTGAATTGAATGCTGTAGTTTCAAATACTGTTTAACCCAGATATAGAATCCTGCAGATGGTTATTTTTGTCTCTGCATATTTTCATAAATATTTCCTATTTGGCTCATTACAGATGAATGAGGAGATGTTGTGTCAAGAATTCGGGCGGTATGGCCCTCTGGCCAGCGTGAAAATCATGTGGCCGAGGACGGACGAGGAGCGAGCTCGGGAGAGGAACTGTGGATTTGTGGCCTTTATGAACAGGAGGGATGCTGAGCGAGCCCTCAAGAACCTAAATGGTACGTTTTTCGTTCATAAAGACCGCAGAACTGGTATTTTACTCCACCCTCATGATGCAAACACTTCTTTTTTTTCCTGCTTTCCTTTAATTATAGGGAAAATGATCATGAACTTTGAAATGAAATTAGGATGGGGCAAAGGTGTGCCCATCCCTCCCCATCCCATATATATCCCTCCCTCCATGATGGAGCATACACTCCCGCCCCCTCCCTCCGGCCTACCCTTCAACGCGCAGCCCCGAGAGAGGCTAAAGAACCCCAATGCTCCAATGATTCCTCCACCCAAAAACAAGGAGGAGTTTGAGAAGGTAACTCAGAATGTCAGCCTGAGCTTTCATGGTATATGGTAGTGTTTAATTGTGCTGGTATTGTGTTAGCTATAGTAGTTAGCAGTCAGCACAGGTTTTATTTATAGTTTATTAGATTTTTTTTTTTCCTTGTTAAATTTCATTTACTAGATTTTAATAGGGAAAAGTTTGGATATATTCAGTTAGCTTGTCTTATACGTAAGTGTTTATGGGTTTTTGGCGTTTAGTAAAAGGAAATGTGTTCTCTCTGTGAAGTTTGAAATGCATTTTTTATATTTTTCTCCTGTTGCCTATTTAACAATACTCACATTCTATTGTTTATTATCTGATGTGACTTCATATACAGACTCTGTCGCAAGCCATAGTCAAAGTGGTTATCCCAACAGAAAGGTACATGTTTTTTTCTTTTTTCAAATTGGTGTACAAACTTAGAAACAAAAAAACCTAACATCCCATTTTGAAGCTAAAAGTTTGATCAATTGATCACTGCATGCTACAGGGGGGGCAGCTCAGTGTGGATGAGCAATGGTTGAGACAAATGGATTCTGTTTTTATGCTTGCACATAATGTAGCATCAACACATTTTATCTCACTCCTTCATTTATCTCCATTCTTCATGTTTTCCTTTAAAACGATTAGTTGAGTTGAGATTTTTTGAAGAGAGGTTTTTTTGTTTGTTTTTTTAGTATCGGTGCCCTTGCTTTTAGGGAAACTGAAATGGCTTTTAGTGAAATATTACGTTGAATGGTGTTTTTTGAAAAGCGAATAAATCTTGAGAGTGGTGGAAGCTAACAGCTAGTCAAGAAGTGGCTCTGGTCTCAGATAATCACAGCGACATTAACCAATTGTCTCGTCATCTCTTCGCTGATATCATTTTATGCGATCAAACAGATTTTATTCACCGTCTTAAAAAAACTAGCAAATGCAGTGGTCTCTTTCGGAGGTGTAGGTGTTAAACATCCCCCAAAATGGTCTTGTGTGTAGAGATGCACTTATAAAAAACTGTCTATGGCTGATTTTTATTTGTAAAGCTTAGATTCTGAATTTAGCCAATTAAGATTTATCTTTTTAGGAAGAGGAAGATATAAGGACAGAATTCAAAATATCCTTCCTGCTGTGAAAACAAGCTTTGATAAGGAGAAAAGGTGGTTCTACTCTGTCTTATATTAGCACTTTTTGTGGTTAGCATGATTAAAATGGCAACCTCTGTGTCTGTTCTGTAGAATGTGGGCCTTTACCTTAACTCTTGAGATTTCCAAAAAGCTTCCAAGTCCAAAATGTTTCATTAACCTACAGAGGTTGGAATCTAAATGTTCAGCATTTTGTGGAACATAGTTTTCCTTTAATGGCTTCCTGCATCACATATTTCTATAATAAAACTGTTTGTGAAATTAAATCTCTCTACTATAGATGAGGGAATAACCAGGGTTTGCAACACAAAACCTCACTCCAAAAAATCCGTCCCTTTAAATCTGTAGCAAAGCATCACCACCTTTCATACTTCCACATCATAAACAGTTGTGTTAATCTAGATTAGTGACATTGAGCTCTACCACATTCACGACCTGCTGATTCTAGATCTGAAGCCACCTCTCTGGCCATTGCTCACTCAGACCGTCTCCCCCCTTGGCCTCTGTCACTCTGTGGGTGAGCTCAGTAAATCTGGCCCCCCAGCCAAGAAACCCACCTTAGAATTAGCTTCTGAATGACCTTTGACATTGGCCTTGGTGAGCAGCACAAGTTGAACAGTCGGCAGCAGCGAGGGACCTGAAAAGCATCATGGGATGGATTGGGAAAGTATACAGAATTTTACCCCGCCATTGGTACGATCGGCTCCAATACACATCAATGTTATCTGTGTTGTCAAATGAAAGGCGCCACTTGTCTTTATTGGCTGATTGTTTTCAAGCTGCAGGACACATTTCCCTTAAAATCGTCACAAGTGTTTAAATAATCTCTTCTGCACCATATTCAGTCAGCACAAAGTCCACCAGTTGATTGTCTAAGTCAGGCAAAGAATCCTGTCATTTTTTTTTTTTTTTTTTTTTTTAACTTCGAACTAGTCTGGAGTTGAGTGGGACGTAAAAGCCATTGTATTGGCAAAATATTTTTGTCAAAACAATGTCATTTCAGTGCTCCCCACTTCTTCTCCAGATATGTACAGCTCCCTCTGTCCTTTCTGTATCATTTTTGAGTAGGGTAATTTAGTTGACGTAATTCTGGCAGTGCAATGTAATTAAAATCAGTTGCACTTTTGCCTTAGTGAACACTGGTATTTAACATATCACAGAGTTTCCAAAGGGTCTTTAAAAAGCCTTAAATCTCTTTATTTCATAGGACTGAAATTTCATCAATCACATAAATTAATCTCTCAATAATTTTTTAAAGTAAATTGAGAATAATTTAAAAAGCCTTTAAGTTAACTTATTTATTTGGAAGGCATTAAGGTCTTAAATAAAAAAAAAAACCTTTTAACAATGAGTTAATTTAAGTAATAGAAAAGATTAATCTATTTTAGATTCATGATTGTTTTCATGTTAAAATGTAATTTTTGGTATTTATGTCAATGTTGACCGGGATATGTAGTTACAGTTGTATTTAACTGGTGATTTGACACCCCTTCAACAGTTTTTCAGCCCCCATCAGATTTCCTTTCAACAAAACATATTATTGTACATTTCCAGAGCATTTAGGCACCATCTGCTCGTGTCACTCTTCCAGATCATTTTTTTGTCGTATCCAAAAAGTGGATGTTTATGGTCGTAGCTGCAGCGTTTCCAGTGATAAACGGCGTAATTACAAATGATGAATAATGTAATTTTCAGAGAACTGTTGTGGGTGTCAAACCGCCAAGCGTAATTTATGCTTTAATGAGGGAGGCAGGAAGTAGAGCTCAAGACTCCAGTCCAGTCTGAATCAGTTTGCTTTAACTGTGTCTTTCTTGTAGGAATCTGCTCTCTCTCATCCACCGCATGATCGAATTTGTGGTGCGTGAAGGCCCAATGTTTGAAGCCATGATCATGAACAGAGAAATCAACAATCCAATGTACAGGTCAGTTAAAATTGCCCAACAAATATGCTAGAAGCGTATAGTCTCTGCTATTAGCTGACTGTTTACACAGATAAGACTGATGGTTGTTGTTTTCTTCCAGGTTTTTATTTGACAACCAGAGCCCGGCACACGTATACTATCGTTGGAAGCTCTACACTATACTACAGGTTTGTCGTTAAAATTGAGAGAGGGAAAAAAAAATAAAATAAAACTTTACCTTGTGATCAGATTTCCTCCACTTGTTTCTACATCTTTATATTAAATGTAAATGCTTAATTTTTCAGGGTGAATCCCCGGCCAAATGGCGAACAGAGGACTTTAGAATGTTTAAAAATGGCTCTTTGTGGCGTCCGCCTCCTCTTAATCCGTACCTACACGGTCCGTATGATGATGGTGATGAAGAGGAAGAAGAGGAGGAGGGAAACAAGAAAGGCTCCTTGAAAGAAGAGTAGGATTATGACCTAAAATGGTTGCACATTTTATTCAGAATATGATTGGACTTTACCTGGCTGTTTAACTCGTGATTATTGATGAGGTTCATGTTGATTTTATGTCTACAACATATTTAAAAACACATCTTATCATAGTTATTTATTATAAACAGTAAAGCCGAAAACCTTTTTCAAAGGAAAACATAAATATCGGACATAAATTGTTAACTTACAGGCCCACCCTCAGTTATGGATTTGGCTCAAACTCACCCCATGAGATTATGCACCGAGTCCATAAATGACACCCACTAGGGGGAGCTTTTGAGTCTTGCTGAGAAGGAAGTCTGGGTTTCACTTCTAGACCGGTTGCACCTGCAATCCATTGTCAAATAAGTGGAGGACAAGAAAAATGGATGAGTAGATACAGCTACTGGAATTGATATGCGAGTATGAACCATGGGTGGCCAACTTTGGCCCTCAGGGGGCGATGTTCAGCATGTTTCTGTTCTAACAGAGCTGAATTATCTCCTCACTTTGTGTGCAGCATAATTGCATTCCAGTTTGTCTTGAATGCAGTTCAACACATGTAGAACAATCGGAATACCTTCTGTTTGGTCTGGAGTTAGCCACCTTCAGGATGAACTGTGATCGGTTATAAAGTGATGCTGTGTTCAGGGAGCGGGACAAACTGGAGGAGATGCTCCGCGGTCTGTCTCCGAGGAGAGGAGACGTGGCCGAGGCCATGCTGTTTTGTCTAAACCACGCTGAAGCTGCTGAGGAGATTGTGGAGTGCATCACCGAGTCCCTCTCCATTCTGAAGACCCCTCTACCAAAGAAGGCACGTCCAGAGCTCGGTGCTGCCTCCCTCCAACCGTTCGTCGGCGACCTCTAACCGTCATGCTGCTTGTTAATCTTTCAGATTGCACGGTTATATCTTGTTTCCGATGTGCTGTACAACTCTTCTGCCAAAGTGTCCAATGCGTCTTACTACAGAAAATAGTAAGTTTAGTTTAAACAGAATTGATAGTTTGGTTGTTTTAAATAAATGAATCTCGGTGAGTAAATCTGCCTTTTGTTCTAAATAGTTTTGAGACGAAGCTGAGCCAGATTTTCGCTGATCTCAACGCCACATACAAGACAATACAAGGACACCTGCAGAGCGAGAACTTCAAGGTTAGTTTGTCAAACTTCACAACAGTTTGCTTCGCCGGTGATTCATGTCACTCAGCTAACGTGTTTGCTTCCTTTTTTTCTTTGTCGTGATAGCAACGAGTGATGTCATGTTTCCGGGCATGGGAGGATTGGGCTGTATACCCTGACCCCTTTCTCATTAAGCTGCAGAATATCTTCCTTGGACTTGTTAATCTCTCCTCGGAAAAGGAGGTCCCTCTTGTTGTAGAGGTAATAAATCACACATGCATCCCCAAATTTGTATTTTCACTTAGACATGATGCTTGATTTTTCTCCTCCTCGTCTTGTTTCAGCCCGAACCTGCAGAAGACCTCGACGGGGCCCCTCTGGGGGAGTTCGTAGATGGAGCCCCTCTGGAGGACGTGGATGGGGTCCCTATTGATGCAGTACCCATCGATGGGGCACCAATCGATGGAGCTCCTCTCGATGATTTAGACGGGGTTCCTATTAAGTCCATTGACGATGACATCGATGGAGTACCTCGTGAGTGAAGCAGGGACCCACACAGAGAGGCCTGAGGAGGGCAAAATCCTGATCAGGACACTCCCAGATATAAATGATCATTATGGATTGTTTCAAAATCGCCAATTAATAACTTATATTCTGGTTTTGACAGTGGATCAGTCAGCGGGAGCGACTTTCAAGGTTGCACCCTCAAAATGGGAAGCGGTGGATGAGGCAGAGTTGCAGGCGCAAGGTAACGTTGGGAAGCCTCTACCTGTCGATCATATTTGAATTTTCCTGTCTTTTTAATTGAACGTCTTCGCTCCTCAGCTGTAACAACCTCAAAATGGGAGATATTTGAGCAACCGGAAGAATCAAAGAAGTAAGATGCCTTTTTGTCTTCCATCTGCTCATCATGGTATATACTTATGAATTTGCAGAATATTTTCACCACCTCATTATATTTCCGTAGGGGCGAAGCAGACAGCGATGATGACGACAGGAGCCCTCGCTCAGAGGATAATCAGAGCTACTCCAACCCCATCAGAGACGACTCTGACCTCAAAGCCAAGATGTCCGAAATGAATGAGGAGAAACGCACCAAGCTCAGAGAGATTGAGGTTTTTTTTTTTTTTTTATCTATTTTACAAACTAAAATATATGTCTAAATAATGTAAATGATTGATTGAAATGTTT
>NW_015113564.1:60414-76412 GCF_001443285.1 Poecilia latipinna
TGCCTTAAAGCCAACGGTTCCCAAAAGAATTAGGGGAAACCGCCCAAAGGCAGGGAGATTTGGGTTTTTTTTTTTTTTTTTTATCTATTTTACAAACTAAAATATATGTCTAAATAATGTAAATGATTGATTGAAATGTTTTCTTTTTGAAGTGAATTGATTTAAATAAATAGCACAAAAAGATTTTGGGGAAGAAAAAAAAACATGTTTTGTAGCAACTGGTCAGCCTCTGTTCTACATGCAGTAGCTGGCTGGATATCTGACCATAGTTCATATTAGAAATTGTAGATTCCTCATTTTAACTAAGTTGGTTTCTTGGCACGCGTCTTTTTTTTAAGTATGGAAAATTCACTTGAAGAGCTGAACAACTGCCTGCATAATCTGTTCCGCTCATTCAGAAAATTCCGGTTTATCAGGTGATCCGAGGAATCACAGCAACGCAGTTAGAAATGTAAAACACAGCAGCAAGAGCTGTCAAGTTTTAAGTATCGCATGTTGAATTAGTGGAGATTTTAGCTGGTCTCCATTCAAACGGCCGAAGTTTGCGTTGCGGTTTGGGATCTAATCAGATAAAAATGTGTTGAACTTTCCTACTGCTTCCTTATCAGACCAGTAATCTGGTCGTAAATAACTTGCTCTGCGGCTGTAAAACAGCATTTACTACCTTTCTGCTGGTTTTGTGACCACTATATGTATTCATTTGAAATAGTCTTTATAACATTATATTACCTATAACTTTTTAAAATCTTTTTAAAACAATTTCCTGTTCATATTTTACAATGTTTATGATAAACCTAAAAAGTGCAATTTAACATTGTTTTTTTGTTAGTTTATGGCAGGATTTTTACTCCCTTGGCCCTGTTGTTTTCTAGCGTGTCAGGGTTTATTTAAACAGTCATTGTGTGACGCACGATGTTATAAATACTGATAATTTTCCATAATTCCCAGTAACATACAGTATTTACGCATTTGCTGCTCTGGAGCTCTGACTACATGCCAGTGAACATTGCTCTGATGTTTTGGTGCTTGGCTCCTACATGCTCCATAAGGCTGCGTCAAATGCTTGTATTTAGTTTTGTTTTGTTTTTTTAAGTTGTGCTCTGCAGATAATTTTGTTGTATTGTCACAGTTTAGCATGTGTTTGGTCTGGTTATTTGTTGACAAAAACGATTAAAAGATCAAGACAAGAAGATTATGCCAGTGAGGAGAATGCATAGTAGCAGGACGTCATGGTGCATTACATCTTCCACAACAGGTTAAAGTCATGAAGTTCCAGGATGAGCTGGAGTCTGGGAAAAGGCCCAAGAAGCCTGGGCAGAGTATCCAGGAGCAGGTGGAGCACTACAGGGACAAACTGCTACAGAAGGTAGGAACCTCGGTTATTGTTCCCTCTAATGTATGATACAGGACAAAACAATAACCAAACTCCTTTCTTTTGTCACACTTTTTAAAAAGGAGAAAGAAAAAGAGAAACTTGAGCGTGAGAAAGAACGGGAGAAAAAGGAAAAGGAGAAAGCAGAGGCGCGGTTAAAAGAACTGAAGAAGGAAAAGGAGAAGGATGACACACCAACCAGGAAAGAAAGGTGATGCGGACATTTTAAGTAGAGTCAGATTTCTAAAAGTAAAGCTTCAGCTCGACTAACGTGCCATCCGACACGCCTCCCTCTCCTCTCAGAAAGCGGCATCACAGCGGCTCTCCCAGTCCGTTGAGGAGCGGCAGCAGGCGAGGCCGGTCGTCCTCGCCGCGTTCAGAGCGCTCGGAGAGATCGGAACGCTCCGATCGGTCGTACTCTAAAGACACATCGTCACGCTCGTCCCATAAAGACTCTCCTCGGTCCAGCAACAAAAAATCGTCCAAGAGGTAAACGTCATACACTGCATTTAAACATTTGTTCTAGCTGGTTTCCCGTCTTCCCCGTCCAGTCCTAAAATAAGATTGTTGGTTAATTTGTTACTCTGAAGTTGTCCTTAGTTATGCGTGTGACTTTTCAAAGTTTACATACATACTGCAAGAGGGACCAGTCTATTAATAATCTAGATGGCATTCAGAGAGAAAAATTAAGTGGAAACATAAAAAGCAGCAGGTAGAGCTTGGGAACAAATAAAGCTTTTCTTTTTAACGTGTATGGAAACACCTAGATTAAATCGTATTAAGGGAGATTTTTTAAAACTTGAGCTGTTTTTAGGAACTCTTGAATGTGTAATGTCCCTTTAATCCCACTAGATCTCCATCTTCACCTCGCACACCGAAGCGATCGAGGCGGTCGCGCTCCAGGACACCCAAGAAATCAACCAAGAAGTCCCGCTCCAGATCTAGATCCCCCCACCGATCTCACAAGAAATCTAAGAAGAGCAAACACTGACATCTTTTGGTTCCCCCCCCGAAACCACCCCCCCCCATCCCCCCCCCCCCCCCCCCCCCACCCATCTCTGCGCCACGTTTGATTTAAAGGTGGACTGATTTGGCAGCTGAAGATCTGCGATGACTGTAGGTTAAAGGACGGACAACATAGAGTGGAGGGTGTTGCATGGGTTGCCATCTGGTGTATCAGGTAGATGGGGCCACTGCTGTTTTATATTGTAAAGATTTAAAAAAAAAAAAAAATGTGTTTGTGTGTCCTAATTTCTCGACCTTACAATGGAAATCATCCATGTGGTAGACCACACCCATGTAGTGTGAGAGGAAAAGTCTTACATTCATGCTGTCGACTTCTGTTTTTGTAGTTCACATTAAAAATAATTCCTAATAAACAAGTGTCATTTTTAAGATGTCTGGAGCAATGACTGATAAAAGCAATGTTAATTTAGTTACAATTTATTTCATTTTCACCTTCGCATCGTAAGATCTGATCACAAAAATACTGCATCTGTCTTACCCAGTCACCTAAAAACTGCCTCACAGTCCTGCAATTTATTATATTGATCATTCAAACTCCACAGGTAAGTATTCATTTATCCCCAACAAACTGCTAAACCTGCATGCAGGTTTGCAGAGCACCGTTTTTTTTTCCCTCCCTGCATTTTTAGAAATATTACGATACATTTAATGGACTGTTTGGAATTTTTTTTTAGCTCAAAGCATTATCGAATCATTTTTACAGCCTGGCCCGCGCCTGCTTTAGCTGATCCTTCAGTTCCAGTATTGCAATGGAAGAAAGGTGAACCTCATCGGGTCCGTCAGCAATTCGCAGAGTTCGTGCATACGAGTACCTGGGAAACCAGAGGAACGGTACAATCAGAAGGCTGAATCAGAAATAAAAAAAAAAGTGCATCTTCTAATGAATTTATATGTAATGACACTCATTAGGTAATCCAGGAAAATACATTTCGGGTTCTCATTTGCTGGAAGCCATAATCATCCAAATCTCCACTTAAATTACAACACACTGCATGATTTATTCATATGTGCTTCTATGCAAAGAAAGACAAACTTACATCTGTGCCAGAGGGAAGTCCCCTGAGACTCCCGCGCCTCCATGAACCTGGATGGCACAGTCCACCACCTTACACACCATCCTGGCTGCTGCCACCTTGATCATGGCAATCTAGAGGACAGATTGTGACATTAGCATGCTATGCTACTAAATCAGGCTTTAAATGCTTAGTTTTGCAAATTAGAAAGGTAATGAGCCTTCTGAACAGCTGTCAAAGTATGAACCCTTTCTAACTACAGTAAAGGAAAACATGCTTAATGTTTGTGTTTACAGGTGGATTTGAGAATTGGGATTTGATATTTCTGCTCATATGTAAACCAGAACCACAAACTACCAACAGTGTCACCTGTTTGCGAGCGGCCCTGCTGCCCAGAGCATCCAAGGCGTGAGCAGCGGAGAGAGTCAGTAGGCGGGTCTGCTCAATCATCAGGCGGCACTCTGCAATCCAGTGGGCGATGACTTCCTTTAAACATCACAGAAGCACAATTTTATTTAACCTGTCCTTCATCTGACAGCAGAAGGAAATGCCTGTGTGACTCGCTCACATGCTGGTAAAGGTTTTTCCCAAATGTTCGCCTGGAAGCGGCCCGCTGACACAGCAGCTCCAGCGCCTGCTCGGCGCAGCCAACAGCTCTCATGCAGTGGTGCAGCCTGCCTGGACCCAGACGCCTCTGAGCGATCTCAAACCCTCGGCCCTCGCCTGTTGGAAAACACACGAGTAGGGGAAGGTTATTAGGCTAACATTACTTTTTCTCTTCCACAAAACAAATCAGTTTCTCAGGCTTCAAAAAATGTCTCTCCTGTTTAAGTCAGGAGAGCTTAAGTTTTTTTTTTTTTTTTTTTTACCCAGGATCATGTTGGAAGCTGGAACGCGCACGTTTTCAAAGTGGACCTCAAAGTGGCCACCATGGATGGCATCTGAAAAGAAACAAGGATGATCTGTAAACCACACCACATCGGTTCAACTTTCAAATAGCAAATAGGGGATACTGAGAGACGATCCAACCGTCATGTCCGAATACGGTGAGTGGCCGGATGAGCTTCACGCCCGGTGTGTCCATGGGTACGAGGACCATGCTGTGCTGGCCGTGCCTGAGAAAGAAGTTCAAACAACGCCCTTAAATAATGAAGCTTATCCAAAGCTAATCAATTTTTTGAATTTTTTTTACTAACGTTTAATCAATTTTACAGCTGTTACCGCTGGTGGCAATGTGTCATCAATTCTCTGCCAAAAAATGTTGGGTGTGTGTTGGAACTTAAAACGTGAAGTTGGAAACAAGGACAACGTGTTTTATATCGAGGGTGTGACTGTTAATAGATTTGGTTTTCTTTAATACTTGTAGAGACAAGAGAGTAGCAAATCTGCGAGTGATATGCGGATAAACACTGAAGATTAGTGTTTGAAAGTAAATGCACTTTAAGTAAATTTCAATCAGGAAAAGTTCATTTTATGAGCTAAAACCTCACATAGTGTGCTAAAAACATGAGGCTTTGGTCTCTATAGCGTAAAAATTACACACGACAAGCTAAAACCATTTGAGAACAAATTGGAAAAATTGAATGAAATGAAATCTGATCATTTGTGCAAAATTAGACAAATGTATAAAATGTGCAGCACAAGCAAACAAATCACAAAATAGACGTCTGAAACCCCAGCTGACCTGCTGTTGCCATGCTCAGAGCTGCTCCTGCACATGACGATGGCCACTTTACAAGTGGCACTGCCCGCACCTGAAAACACAGAGCACAAAAACTCTGACTTTAGATTCTGACGCATATCTAGTCGCGTCATCGCGGTGGACCAGGAAAAAAAAAAAAAGACAAAAAAGACGAGCTGAACCATCCACGCTCCATGACCTTAACCACTCCATGACCTGAATATGCCCGGAAAACAGTCCTTGTTGTTCCCTTGGAAGTGCTGAGCTTGGATGGAGCCTCGAGAGAGATTAACGGCCCCGACAGCGGGGAAAGCCACAGGTTGATTTACATTTCCGCAGTTGGATTCTTTTGGGGTTTTAGCTTGTTATTGGAAACAGACCACGTTTGTTTGAAATTAAACAAAAACTGTTTCTTTTCTTGACACAAAAATCCCCCCCACCCCCCTCTAAAAATTGCATTTCAATACTGCCACTAGAGGGCACTATTTTATGCTGAATTTTAAGATTCAGCAGAGGAATCTTCAGCATGTCACAAACTGAAAAGAGTGAGTGCAGAGATATGGATGACCTCAGTGGACATTTGAAAGATTTCTTAATATGAAAAGTGTGGCATGCATATGTATTCAGACCCCTTCAGTCTGATACCCCTAAAATAAAACCCAGCCCAAACAACTGCCTTTAGACATCTCCTAATTAGAAAAGATTACCCATATCTGCAGAAATCAATCTCAAAAGTTAAAATATCAACCTCTAAAAGAGCTACAAAAAAAAAAAAAAAAACTTTCGCTGCAATAGTAGTGAAAAGTTCACTCATTCATTGATCCATGGGGACTGAATACAGAAGTGCACTACACTTTTCAGATTCTTACACTTTTTAACTGCGTGTTCATAAATCATATCACAAAGTACATTAAAGCTTGAAGTTGTAATTTTACAAAAAGTGATATGATAAAAAAAAGCAGTATTCCAGAAAGGATGAGAAATTTATATTCCAAAAGTAAAAAAGACAGTATTTTATATGTAGCACTTTTCTTTTGATTTTTAGGCATTTCCTGTTTTGATGTTTGGTCCCAGCGCTGTTATTGTTACAGTCTCCAAAATGTTGAAGTATTTCTTTATTTTGTTCATTGCAAGCTTTGAAAAAATGCCCTCCTTTTGTTTTTTTTTTTTTTCTGTCTCGTTGCCATGTTTACCAAAAACATTTTGCCTTTTGTAGCTTTTTACAGCCCCAGAGGCGTGACTCCAAACTGCTGATTGGTAAAAAAAAAAAATACAGATTACTTTGGAATTTCCTTGGTTAGAGGTCCATTTCAGGTCATGCCCATGAGGCCTAATGTACACTTGGAGAGGACTGATGGCCTCACTTCCTGTTTAAGTCGTTGCCCAGCTGGAAAAACTGTCCCCTAAGGACAAGACATATGGTCACCAGACTGGAACAGACAAGAAGACGTGAGAGTTTTATGGAAATCACAGCACGGTAATCTCAGCATGACTGCATGCGAACTCTTTCAACCAATTCGTTGTGACAGATGTGTAGTTACTAAACAAACTGTAAAGAAGTCAAAATAACTGAACATACCAACCTTGTAACCACAAACGCAAAATATACAAATAGCTCCACCCAGTAAAAAAATAAAAAAATAAAAATAAAAAAAAACACACCTAGGAAAGCCTGTTTGGCCCGAGGGCAGGTTCAACTTTCTCATTGAACCCTTATATAAGTCACATGGACCACGATCTAAGGTGATCATGCCCAAACACGTCCCATCCACACTGGAATGAAGACAGACAATCCAGATTCCAGCACTGACACCCAAACATGTCATAATATTACTCTTTTTTATTTAAGTCACAAACTCATCCTTCAAAATCACATTTTTTAGTTGTCAGGAAAAGCTTTTTTTTTTTTTCATATTTAGCTGTTTATTTAATTTCTGGTCCCAAACAAGCTGTGCAAACATGAGGAAGGGAAAGACGAGGAATGTGGCACTCACGGATATTAAAAAACAATCTGGAATTTCTGAGGAAGCAGACAGACAAACACTGGCAAACAAACACTGGCACAGTGTTGGGTTCACAGCATCTGAAACGGATCTACTAGTAACAGTGTAATGCATGCAAAGGCATAAGATCCGATCTTTCACACATGTAACTGATTTCGTCCTGCTCATTCATAAGTTCCTTTCTGGACTGTAACAACCCTTAAACCCACAAAGACGAGACGGCCACTTGAAGCCAAAACAAAATATCAGTTTTTATGATCTTGACAATCAATCAAATCAAGGCTGGATAATATCGGAAAAGCAATTATTTGTGATAATATTGCAGAATATGTTGATGGCAATAATCAGCTATGACAAACCCACATTTTCATCCTGCTATTTTCTTGGAGTTTTAGCACTTCGGCCACAAAAAACAGATAGATGAGTCCGTCCAACTGGCTAAATATATTTTGACAAAAAGAGTGTGAATACAAGACAACTGACATTCAACTAAATACTGCATCCAAATAGTTCTTTTTTTTGTTTGCAAAGAGTTATTGACATTGTAATGATGTATGCTATGTCGAAATTATTCTATCCTGATAATTCTTCCTGTCTTACATGCCTCTCTATTTTTCTGAAACTTTCAACAACAACAAAAAAAACATCCTTTAGACTCCTGACAAATAAACAACTCTCTAAAATATGTTTTATTCACATTTAATAATACATTCATTCCAAGTCATAAAAATTCCTATCAAGGAATTGTGCATTGTGTGTTGTTTGCCTGAACCAGATATGATCCATCATGCCTTAAATCAATAAATAACCCTCCTATATAGACCTATATAACCCTCCTATATAGAGCCCTAAATCTGCCGGTGACGCTGCATGGCAGCCGCACCCACCCTACTGTCAACTGCTAATACATAACACACAAAACATAGTATGACAATGAACAATACAAAATATTTAACTAATATAAATAAGTGTTTTAGACCAGGAAAGGATTCCTTCAAACCTTCACAAACACAGCAAAGCTCCTACTGACACTTCCTGCTCTGAATGACAAAGACCTGGGAAAAAAAAAAAAAAAAGAGACTAAAGTTTATCTAAAAAGACTGAAAAACTCCACTAGTCCTTGCATAATGCGTTGCATGGACCAACAAACAAAAACTGTGGGATTCTGAGTCATCCAAACTATGCATTCAAGGAAATGACCCAAACTCAAACACAACCACACACACACACACACACACACGCACACAAATGTATTCAGAGCTACGTGGAGAAGGGACACGCTCCTCGTGCCGTCAGTGCAGGGAGGAGGGCAGGCTGAGCAGCACAGATTAGTCACTTCAGTCCTGGAGAATACACTAACACACCTCCTCCGGACTCAGTTACAGTTTGTGTGCGGCTCACAGAGGTTTTTCTAATCCTTAACGCTCTAAGAAAAAAAAAAAAAAAAACTGCTGACACCAGGTAAGACATTTTCTGATTCAACCCATTTAACACTAAGCTGACAGAGTAATAGTTTAAAAGCTTGGTTATGCTAGTTTATTCTGTTGATTCTGAATTCAAAATCCTGTTTGTCTGTTTAGCACAGAAATTAATCTTGTTTTTTTATTCAAATAGTAGTAAAGAGTTTGATTTACAGTTGAGCTTAAAGTCAAAGTCCTGCTTCGAAGATTTTATGACATTATTAAACTTAGAATGAAGTCATGATAAGTTTGCTCTGTTATCATTACCTCACAAATGCAGCCACGGTGAGAAGTCCCAGTGTTTTTGTCATTTGCAAAAAACATTTTCAGAGCAAAATCAAATCAGAATGTTGATGCTACAACTTCACACCACTGCATCAGCAACAGAACATCTTGTATAAAGTAGATTTAATTAAGACAGCTAGAATAAAATAAGAAAAAGGTTTAAAAAAAAAAGATATTTGCATTACTTAAACTTACCAAAAATACCAGAAGTATCTATGTATTCCAGGTAAAGCAAAACATAATTTTAATGCAAAATTAAAAGTGGAAACTTTTATGACAATTCCTTCTTAAACACCTTTAAAACAATTCACAATTGTTCTGTAATTTGCTTGTAAAGTTCAAAACAAGCACTTTGAAAGAATGGCAGCAAGTTTGAACCTGTCATAAGTGACACGCAGCTGTTGACGGTGGCGAATGCTCGGCATTTTTGCAGTTATTCCAAGAACATCTGCTACATTCACTGCCACTCCTCCCATTCGGAACATCGCACTTCATTATGTAACCGAACTGGACATTTTGCATGAAAAGAACAAGACTCCCGTTATCTCGGCGAGAAGTCCGCTCAGCCATAAAGAAGATCCTGAGATATACCCGTACTCCCTCGGGGATTATGTCATCAGTCTCGTAACAGGTTTTGACTTTGGGGTGGACAGGTTATTAAACTCCACTTTGACTGAATCAAATTAGATGAACACAATCCGCCCCATAAATCATTCTCTTTAACACCTAAATCCCGTTTCAAGAGGTGATTGTCGGTAGTAAAAATATGCTGTTGGTGAATATCATGGATTTCTCAAATTCTTTCTGCATCACAATTTATACGCAAGGTATCTATGGTCCTTTATAGTTCATATTTACCAACCCAAAAGGATGTGGATTGTATGACGGCTTCAAAACAAGCAGAAATACACTTAAAACAGCTTATGTACTGGGCATCATAACTCATACATATTTGCCTCACAGCTTTTATTTTCATTAAAAATAAATTTAGCATCAGTCATTTGCGGCTGCAGGACACTGTTCTAAAATTGATTAATTATATGCAGTCAACATTTTAAAAGAAAGTCTTTGTATTCAAAGAAAACTTCATATAGCAATATTTGATTTGGATCTTTGATCGGCAAGTGGAAGAAGAAGAAAGGAGTTAAATGAGTGGGGATTTTTTTTGGAAGCCAACAGCTTATTTAAAGATGATCTCAGCAAACAGCTTATTAAAAATGATGACAGCCTTATAAGGTTAACAAAGACTTTACTGTATGAGGCAGTCAGACTGTCCAGACGCATTGTGCAGTGAAGTGTCAGGAAACAGGCGTTGACGTCATAACCAATATGTCTCAAAAGTCTCACATAATGGGATGTCCTGTTGAAGCTGTGCAACAGAACCAGGATCCTGGGTTTGAAGCAGGGGAGGAAAAAAAAAAAAAAAAAAAAAAAAAATTTTCTTTTCCCCTCCACCCTTTGCTAACCTTATTTCCTGTCAGTTTTGGATTGCCCCCGCAGCCATTATTACACTGATGTGGGGGGAAAAAAAAAAACAAGCTGCAGTGTTAACTGATATAAACATGCCATCTTAAATACCCACAGTAGATGTTATCAGCTTGCACAACAGGTTGTACAAGTAAAACTCTATAGACAGATTAACTGCGCATTACTTTATTCAATAAATCAGAAGCCGCCGTTTCCTGAAGTTTGCGGATCACTTGGCATCGCTCGCTGCATGCAAACTAAGCAAACTCAAGTGGTAATTAGAAGCTCTTCGGGCCAGTTTGGTTGTTTTCTTTCGTCGCCTTCTGCAGAGATCCGTTTACTGTTGTTCTTGAAGCCCACACACATGCACGACAGGCTAGACTATAGGGAAAAGCAGGGAAGATTCCTTTGAACCCAAACAGAATTCCCATTTCCTGTTTCACCACTTGCAGTGTCTTGCAAAAGTATTCATCTCCCTATAACGAATTAAAGTTTCCACCTACCCATCAACTTCCTTGTATTTTATTGAGACTATTATGCAACACATCAACACTAAATAGAGCCTAATTTTGAAGTGGAAGGAAAATGATGCAAGGCTTTGTCAATTCCCTTTTTGGTAATTAGATTTCTGAGAAGTGTGGTGTGCAGTTCTTTCCCCCCTGAAACTTGTAAATAAAATCCAGTACAGCAGCCTAATTAATAATAATAAAAAAAATGACTGAGCCTTTCACAGATTAATGTAAACCATTCTATTGTAGCTCTGGTTGTGTGCTTAAGGTTATTGTCCTACATTTTGTTTCCTCTAGTATTGCTCTGCATTTAAATCTATAGGCTTTTCCATCAACTCTGACGAAACGAGAGAAAGTTTAAGGAGTGTGAATATTTCTCCTATTTCACTAAGCACATCTTTAAATTCTGCTCTTTTCATGTGCAGGAAACATGGAGGACTTCTACACCAATGACGATACGGATATCAGTTTCAACGATACTTATGAATACGACTATGAACACAGCGTCTGCGAGAAAGAATCAGTGCGTTCTTTCGGTAGCGTCTTCCTCCCAATCATCTATGCCCTGGCTCTGGTGGTGGGCCTGGCTGGGAACGCCTTGGTGGTGGTGGTCTACACATCAAAGTTGAGACTCCGGACCCTGACTGACATGTGCATCCTCAACTTGGCCATCTCAGACCTGTTGCTGCTCTTCACCCTGCCGTTCTGGGCCGCTGACGCCGTCCACGGCTGGCAGCTGGGCGTGGCCGGCTGCAAACTCAACTCCTTCCTCTACAGCACCAACTTCAGCTGTGGCATGCTACTGCTGGCGTGCATCAGCGTGGATCGCTATCGGGCGGTGGCCCAAAACTCAGTGGGCAGAACTGGGACGGGTACCCGAGTCAGGAGGCAGTGGATCCTGGTGTGTGCGGCACTGTGGGCTTTAGCCAGCTTTTTTGGCCTTCCTGAACTCATCTTCTCCACGGTGAAGACGTCCCATCACAGGACCAGCTGCACGGCCATCTACCCAACCAGCATGGCCCGACCTGCGAAAGCTGCCTTGGAGCTGCTGGAGGTCATCCTCCGCTTCGTCATCCCCTTCCTGGTCATGGTGGTCTGCTACTCATGCATAGGCCGGGCGCTAACCAAGGCAGCCGGGGTGCGTAGGGAACGGAAATGGCGCGCGCTTCGGGTCCTCCTCGTCGTCGTGGCCGTGTTCCTGCTCACCCAGCTGCCCTACAACGTGGTCAAGCTATGTCGAGCGATGGACATCATCTACCACCTCGTCACAGACTGCGAAATGAGCAAGCGCTTGGACCGCGCTCGGCAGGTGACGGAGAGCCTGGCGCTCACCCACGCCTGCATCAACCCCGTCCTATACGCCTTCATCGGGTCTTCCTTCAGAGGACACGTCCTGAAGGCTGCCAAGCACCTTGGACAGAGACTTGGAAGACACTCGAGGCAAGTCAACAAGGAGCCGGCGGTGGAGATCGCACTCCACTCAGCGAGCCAGAACCAGTCTCAGTCTGTTTCGGAGGACCAGGACACCAGCACATTCACTATCTGAGACTTTAGCACGTACAGCGTTAGCCATCTTTACTGGCACTCTTGGTAAATATGCGTCAAAAGCCTCAATTTAAATTCATTTTTATTGTAGTAACATATTCTCAAACTAAAAGAAATTGAGTAAAAAAATCTATTGCTAAGAAATATTTATGGCACAATAATTGATACATCCCGTGAATCCTTTGCACAAACTATCATTGCCCATAAGACAGGACTCATACTGTGGCATTTTCACAGAGGGTAGCACACAATTCAAATTAAAGCAATGTTTACCAAACTCTGCACATTTACCATTTCGATGGTAAGTAATTGAGACTTAATGGATGAATGTAACTGAACTAATAGGTCAATTTTTCTTATTGTGTTTAAGATCATTATGATTTAATTTTTGTTAATTTATTTTTATTTTTTGGCATGCAACATGTCCTCTCACACCTAATGTGAGGGCATAAAATACTTTATTTTCATAAATTAACTGGTTTTACAGTTTCAAAACAATAATTTTTCATCCAAATCTATTTAAATGTAAAATGTTAAAACAGCCTGAAATCATTTATTTTTTATTTTTTATTCAAAACCACCCCTCAATCACAAACACCCACATATTGATATACAGATAAGCAAATTGATGGGGAAACTTAGAACGATGTGTTGTCGCCCTGGGGCACGTCAACACGAGGAAACTGGAATCTAACCCACAATTTTCTGATTGTAAAACACACATTACCTGCTGAATCACTATCAAGACTTTGCTAAAGACTTCTTGAAGCCTAATATTATCATATTAATGTGTTTTAAGAGCCTTGCTGAAACCCTATTCTTAATTTTACAGCATGTGATTTTACAGCATGTGAACAGGAATTTGTTGAAGGCTTTTTACAGATATTTACCACAGGCACACCTAAAACTCTCTGATACTATATGCCTATTTACTTGATATATATATATATATATATATATTTACATGCATTAGCCGTCATACAAGCTAGACAGGAGTAGCCGCACATAACTTAACAGCTAAAAAAATGATGTAACATAGCGTTATACGCACTAAGCTATATATGTGTTTTGTATAAATTATGTATTTTCTTAAATAAAAGAACAAAGTCTCCAGCGATGTGCATCTGTTACAATTAAATGCAGCTGAATCACAAGTTGCTCAGGGGAACCGTTCAGAACAACTCCAATCCGACTTTACAATCAGCCCCGTCTTCCAACATCTCATCTGCGTCGCATTTCATCACATCCTGCGGCTTTGGGTTGGGATGACGGATGGCTCGGTTGCACAGTGGGTGACCCATTGAGTCGAAAAACATTTGGCAAGCAAAGACAGGAGAGCTCGCAGCAGGAAGGACCATTCCATGCTATTAGAGCAGTAAACAGCAAAGTCGCATGTTCCTTAGAGGAGCTTAAAGCCTAACCGCTGTTTTTCATCCACTTATATTTGTTTATTTCAATAAAGTAAAGTTTAAAGAGCAAATGATTTGCAGTGGAGAAGAACCTCCCATCAGATTTTTTTTTTTTTTTTTTATGATGCCACTATGCACGATAATGCCAGACTAACCCTGATACACATCACATCTTGGCTCAGAGTGCCGGGTGGCCAGAGTCCAATGCTTAATAGTTTGTTTAAGCCTCTGTGCTTGACAACAAAGAAGGTTGAGTTTGTCTTGGCAAAGCCTGATCTTAAAATCCAACTCAGATACTTCCAACAGACACGAAACAGTCCGTCTACTTTTTTTTTGTTTTTCTTTTGCGTGTTTAGTAGCTATCAGTCCACCTGAATCGGCCTCTCTAAATCCTTAAAGAACATTGGTTCTTACATCAAAGACAGATGTTTAGCCTCTGAATGTATTTTTGCCAAACCTCATCAGTATACAAATTTATAAAACAAACCCCGTTGTAGAAAACCACGAGAAGACGAGATATGGTACCTTGCAAAAGTATTATCACCTTCACAAATTGTCCCACTGCAACCACAAAGTGATGTAGATTAGTGCAAGGGGAGAAAAACCTTAACTTAAAAAAACATTTTTTACAAATGAAAATCAGAAAAGCAAAGCAATCTCTCTCTCTAAAATCCTGTGCCGCTTGCAGGTGTCACCCAATTAATAAATACAGCCAACCTGTATGCGGTTCAATCTCAGTATAAATACGATGTCTTCTGTGACGGCCTCAAAGTTTCTTAGAGAACATTAACCAACAAACAGCTTCATGAGGAGCATACAGCAGACGGGTCAGAAAGGAAGCTGGTTCCAGAGCAGCATCCCGAACTTTAAACAAGGAGTTCAGTCCGTCATCTGAAAATGAAAGTCCCTGCAGCACAACTGCAAACCTATCTAAAAAGGGACTGTCTGGGACAAAGCAGAGCATTATTCAGAGAAGATGACGAGAAGCCTATGGTAACTCTTGGCAACAGGCATCAACCACTCAGGCAGAAAAAAAGCCTCTGGTGATGAAAAGCCACAAAACGTTCTGTTTTCAAGTTCACCAGAATTATGAAGGAAATCAGCAAACATGTGGAGGAACGTCAGATGGAACTGTTATGCTGTCCGGGTGTTATTCCTTAGCAGGGTCACAAAGCTGGGAAGAGTCAGTAGGAGGATGAACTGAGGATTATACTGGAAAAAGACCTGTAGCAAAAAGAGGTGACTCGTTTTGCTCTCCGTAGAACCGCCTGAAACATCCAGTCAGAACCACAATCCTGCTGTTTCAACTGAAGTGTTCACATGGCCTACACTCAACTCTAAGAAATGTGGCACGAGATTCGAAAACTCAAATCTCATGCTCTCCGTCCATACTCACTATGCTAGAGCAATTTTACAAAGACTCAATTGCAGCAAACAAAGTATTCAATCAGGGGGTGCAAAAAACAAAAGCATGCCACACCTTTCAGATATTTTTGTTTATAAAAAGGTGGAAAACTGCTGTGTGTATTTTTATTCTGTCACTATTGTGTACTGATCTCCAACATAAAATCCTAATAAAATACAAACTAAAACTGAGATTTTTTTTCTCACTTCAGAGGTTTAAGATTTAAATTAAAGTGACAGTAAAGGCATGAAATAAAGGATCCAATGGAAAAAAAATTAATTAACTTTAAGATTCGCACCACATATGAAATGCATGGTCCTTCTCTTCTGGTGAGTGTTTTGCTTCATTCCTCCAAAAAAAAATAAATAAATAAATAAATAAAAATAAGTGCAAAATTCTACAGTTTGAAAGAGATAAAAAAAAAAAACCTATCTAGAAAAAATATGCGGTTTGCAAAGTTTTTAGTTGTTTTGGAGCCAGGAAAACACTTGCAGGAGTAATGGTGCCCCCCCAGCCCACCCCCAGAGCATGAAGATAACAGATAGCAAGCCTGGGAGTAATTTGAGTGCATTATCATGCCCATGGGGCAGAATTATACAGCTTCCACACCACAGAGTTGCATTTCCAACCTCTGTGCACCCTTTCATTTAGAAACCACGTCTAACAGCTTCAGGGGGAAATGGTGAAGGTGAAAACTGCATCTTTATGTGATGCGTATGGTTTGGAGGAACTCTAATAAGTTTAAGTCCGGGAGAGTATTTCTACGGCAAGTAGCCGTGCTTTTGAAACAAAAACTAAACTGTTTTTTTTTTTTTTTTTTTTT